>NC_142800.1:46003675-46156038 GCF_049724085.1 Artemia sp. Qi Xiang Cuo | reverse complement strand
TTCAGTAGTGTTTGGTTGTGGTTTACCTTGTCACAGTTACATTTTCTTGATTTTTCAAAGTTCATTTTGAATTTCTTTCGTTGAAATGCAAGAGTTGGAATATTTCAGTAGTGTTTGGTTGTGGTTTACCTTGTCACAGTTACATTTTCTTGATTTTTCAAAGTTCATTTTGAATTTCTTTCGTTGAAATGCAAGAGTTGGAATATTTCAGTAGTGTTTGGTTGTGGTTTACCTTGTCACAGTTACATTTTCTTGATTTTTCAAAGTTCATTTTGAATTTCTTTCGTTGAAATGCAAGAGTTGGAATATTTCAGTAGTGTTTGGTTGTGGTTTACCTTGTCACAGTTACATTTTCTTGATTTTTCAAAGTTCATTTTGAATTTCTTTCGTTGAAATGCAAGAGTTGGAATATTTCAGTAGTGTTTGGTTGTGGTTTACCTTGTCACAGTTACATTTTCTTGATTTTTCAAAGTTCATTTTGAATTTCTTTCGTTGAAATGCAAGAGTTGGAATATTTCAGTAGTGTTTGGTTGTGGTTTACCTTGTCACAGTTACATTTTCTTGATTTTTCAAAGTTCATTTTGAATTTCTTTCGTTGAAATGCAAGAGTTGGAATATTTCAGTAGTGTTTGGTTGTGGTTTACCTTGTCACAGTTACATTTTCTTGATTTTTCAAAGTTCATTTTGAATTTCTTTCGTTGAAATGCAAGAGTTGGAATATTTCAGTAGTGTTTGGTTGTGGTTTACCTTGTCACAGTTACATTTTCTTGATTTTTCAAAGTTCATTTTGAATTTCTTTCGTTGAAATGCAAGAGTTGGAATATTTCAGTAGTGTTTGGTTGTGGTTTACCTTGTCACAGTTACATTTTCTTGATTTTTCAAAGTTCATTTTGAATTTCTTTCGTTGAAATGCAAGAGTTGGAATATTTCAGTAGTGTTTGGTTGTGGTTTACCTTGTCACAGTTACATTTTCTTGATTTTTCAAAGTTCATTTTGAATTTCTTTCGTTGAAATGCAAGAGTTGGAATATTTCAGTAGTGTTTGGTTGTGGTTTACCTTGTCACAGTTACATTTTCTTGATTTTTCAAAGTTCATTTTGAATTTCTTTCGTTGAAATGCAAGAGTTGGAATATTTCAGTAGTGTTTGGTTGTGGTTTACCTTGTCACAGTTACATTTTCTTGATTTTTCAAAGTTCATTTTGAATTTCTTTCGTTGAAATGCAAGAGTTGGAATATTTCAGTAGTGTTTGGTTGTGGTTTACCTTGTCACAGTTACATTTTCTTGATTTTTCAAAGTTCATTTTGAATTTCTTTCGTTGAAATGCAAGAGTTGGAATATTTCAGTAGTGTTTGGTTGTGGTTTACCTTGTCACAGTTACATTTTCTTGATTTTTCAAAGTTCATTTTGAATTTCTTTCGTTGAAATGCAAGAGTTGGAATATTTCAGTAGTGTTTGGTTGTGGTTTACCTTGTCACAGTTACATTTTCTTGATTTTTCAAAGTTCATTTTGAATTTCTTTCGTTGAAATGCAAGAGTTGGAATATTTCAGTAGTGTTTGGTTGTGGTTTACCTTGTCACAGTTACATTTTCTTGATTTTTCAAAGTTCATTTTGAATTTCTTTCGTTGAAATGCAAGAGTTGGAATATTTCAGTAGTGTTTGGTTGTGGTTTACCTTGTCACAGTTACATTTTCTTGATTTTTCAAAGTTCATTTTGAATTTCTTTCGTTGAAATGCAAGAGTTGGAATATTTCAGTAGTGTTTGGTTGTGGTTTACCTTGTCACAGTTACATTTTCTTGATTTTTCAAAGTTCATTTTGAATTTCTTTCGTTGAAATGCAAGAGTTGGAATATTTCAGTAGTGTTTGGTTGTGGTTTACCTTGTCACAGTTACATTTTCTTGATTTTTCAAAGTTCATTTTGAATTTCTTTCGTTGAAATGCAAGAGTTGGAATATTTCAGTAGTGTTTGGTTGTGGTTTACCTTGTCACAGTTACATTTTCTTGATTTTTCAAAGTTCATTTTGAATTTCTTTCGTTGAAATGCAAGAGTTGGAATATTTCAGTAGTGTTTGGTTGTGGTTTACCTTGTCACAGTTACATTTTCTTGATTTTTCAAAGTTCATTTTGAATTTCTTTCGTTGAAATGCAAGAGTTGGAATATTTCAGTAGTGTTTGGTTGTGGTTTACCTTGTCACAGTTACATTTTCTTGATTTTTCAAAGTTCATTTTGAATTTCTTTCGTTGAAATGCAAGAGTTGGAATATTTCAGTAGTGTTTGGTTGTGGTTTACCTTGTCACAGTTACATTTTCTTGATTTTTCAAAGTTCATTTTGAATTTCTTTCGTTGAAATGCAAGAGTTGGAATATTTCAGTAGTGTTTGGTTGTGGTTTACCTTGTCACAGTTACATTTTCTTGATTTTTCAAAGTTCATTTTGAATTTCTTTCGTTGAAATGCAAGAGTTGGAATATTTCAGTAGTGTTTGGTTGTGGTTTACCTTGTCACAGTTACATTTTCTTGATTTTTCAAAGTTCATTTTGAATTTCTTTCGTTGAAATGCAAGAGTTGGAATATTTCAGTAGTGTTTGGTTGTGGTTTACCTTGTCACAGTTACATTTTCTTGATTTTTCAAAGTTCATTTTGAATTTCTTTCGTTGAAATGCAAGAGTTGGAATATTTCAGTAGTGTTTGGTTGTGGTTTACCTTGTCACAGTTACATTTTCTTGATTTTTCAAAGTTCATTTTGAATTTCTTTCGTTGAAATGCAAGAGTTGGAATATTTCAGTAGTGTTTGGTTGTGGTTTACCTTGTCACAGTTACATTTTCTTGATTTTTCAAAGTTCATTTTGAATTTCTTTCGTTGAAATGCAAGAGTTGGAATATTTCAGTAGTGTTTGGTTGTGGTTTACCTTGTCACAGTTACATTTTCTTGATTTTTCAAAGTTCATTTTGAATTTCTTTCGTTGAAATGCAAGAGTTGGAATATTTCAGTAGTGTTTGGTTGTGGTTTACCTTGTCACAGTTACATTTTCTTGATTTTTCAAAGTTCATTTTGAATTTCTTTCGTTGAAATGCAAGAGTTGGAATATTTCAGTAGTGTTTGGTTGTGGTTTACCTTGTCACAGTTACATTTTCTTGATTTTTCAAAGTTCATTTTGAATTTCTTTCGTTGAAATGCAAGAGTTGGAATATTTCAGTAGTGTTTGGTTGTGGTTTATCTCTTGTCACAGTTACATTTTCTTGATTTTTCAAAGTTCATTTTGAATTTCTCTTCGTTGAAATGCAAGAGTTGGAATATTTCAGTAGTGTTTGGTTGTGGTTTACCTTGTCACAGTTACATTTTCTTGATTTTTCAAAGTTCATTTTGAATTTCTTTCGTTGAAATGCAAGAGTTGGAATATTTCAGTAGTGTTTGGTTGTGGTTTACCTTTGTCATCAGTTACATTTTTCTTGATTTTTCAAAGTTCATTTTGAATTTCTTTCGTTGAAATGCAAGAGTTGGAATATTTCAGTAGTGTTTGGTTGTGGTTTACCTTGTCACAGTTACATTTTCTTGATTTTTCAAAGTTCATTTTGAATTTCTTCGTTGAAATGCAAGAGTTGGAATATTTCAGTAGTGTTTGGTTGTGGTTTACCTTGTCACAGTTACATTTTCTTGATTTTTCAAAGTTCATTTTGAATTTCTTTCGTTGAAATGCAAGAGTTGGAATATTTCAGTAGTGTTTGGTTGTGGTTTACCTTGTCACAGTTACATTTTCTTGATTTTTCAAAGTTCATTTTGAATTTCTTTCGTTGAAATGCAAGAGTTGGAATATTTCAGTAGTGTTTGGTTGTGGTTTACCTTGTCACAGTTACATTTTCTTGATTTTTCAAAGTTCATTTTGAATTTCTTCGTTGAAATGCAAGAGTTGGAATATTTCAGTAGTGTTTGGTTGTGGTTTACCTTGTCACAGTTACATTTTCTGATTTTTCAAAGTTCATTTTGAATTTCTTTCGTTGAAATGCAAGAGTTGGAATATTTCAGTAGTGTTTGATTTTTCAAGTCATTTTGCTTTTTCAGTTGAAATGCAAGAGTTGGAATATTTCAGTAGTGTTTGGTTGTGGTTTACCTTGTCACAGTTACATTTTTTGATCTTTCAAATTTCATTTGAAATTCTTTCGTTTAAATGCAAGAGTTGGAATATTTAAAAAGTGTTTTGTTGTTGTTTACCATGTCACAGTTACATTCTCATGATTTTTTAAACTTCATTTTGAATTTCTTTCGTTGAAATATGTTTGGTCGTGCTTTACCTTGACACAGTTAATTTTCTTGATTTTTATTAGGTTAGGTTAGGCTAGATCAAGTTAGATTATGTTAAGTTAGGTTTGGTTAGACTAGCCTACGTACGCGCGCGTACGTAGGCTAGTCTAACCAAACCTAACTTAACATAATCTAACTTGATCTAGCCTAACCTAACCTAACTAACAAATCAAGAAAATTAACTGTGTCAAGGTAAAGCACGATCAAACATATTTCAACGAAAGAAATTCAAAATGAAGTTTGAAAAATCATGAGAATGTAACTGTGACAAGGTAAACCACAGCCAAACACTACTGAAATATTCCAACGCTTGCATTTCAACGAAAGAAATTCAAAATGAACTTTTAAAAATCAAAAAAATGTAACTGTGACAAGGTAAACCACAACCAAACACTACTGAAATATTCCAACTCTTGCATTTCAATGAAAGAACCAAACACTACTGAAATTTTCCAACTCTTGCATTTCAACGAAAGAAATTCAAAATAAACTTTGAAAAATCATGAGAATGTAACTGCTACATTTTAAACCACAACAAAACACTTCTGAAAGTTTCCAAACCTGACTTAACATCAACAGAAAATCAAAATGAAAAATGAAAAATCATGAGAAAGTAACTATGACAATGTTAACAGTGACCAAACACTACTGAAATATTCCAACTCTTGCATTTAAACGAAAAAAATTCAGGATGTCAATTGTCATTGCAAGAACTAGAAGCAGTGTAATAATTCAACATTACCAAACATAGCAGAACTATTCCAACTCTTGCATTTAAATGAAATCAATTCAAAATAAACTTTGAAAAATCTCGAAAATGTAACTGTGACAAGGTAAACCAAAACCAAACACAACTGAAATAGTCCAACTCTTACATTTCAACAAAGGAAATTCACAATGAGCTTTGAAAAATCAAGAAAATATAACTGTGACAAGGTAAACAGGAAGCAAGAACTACTGAAACATTCCAAATCTTGCATTTAAACGAAAGAAATTAAAAATGAACATTTAAAAATCAAGAAATTGTAACTGTGATAAGGTAAACAACAACCAAACACTATTAAAATAATCCAACTCTTGCTTTTCAATGAAAGAAATTCAGAATAAACTTTTAAAAATCCAGAAAATGTAACTGTGACAAGGTAGACCACAACCAAACACTACTGAAAAATTCCAATTCTTGCATTTTAAAGAAATAAAATCAAAATGAACTTTGAAAAATCAAGAAAATGTAACTGTGACAAGGTAAACCACCTCCAAACACTACTTAAATATTTCAACTCGTGCATTTCAACAAATCAAATTCAAAATGAACTTTGAAAAATCAGGAAAATGTAAATGTGACAAGGTAAATCACAACCAAATACTACTGAAATATTCCAACTCTTGCATTTCAACGAAAGAAATTCAAAATGAACTGTGAAAAAGCAAGAAAATGTAACTGTGACATAGTAAATCACAACCAAACACTACTGAAATATTTCAACTCTTGCATTTGAACGAAAGAAATTCAAAATGAACTTTGAAAAATCACGAAAATGTAACTGTGACATGGTAAACCACAGCCAAGCACTTCTGAAATATTCCAACTCTTGCATTTCAACGAAAGAAATTCAAAATGAACTTTGAAAAATCACGAAAAATTAACTGTGACAATTTAAACCACAACCAAACACTTCTGAAATATTCCAACACTTGCATTTCAACGAAAGAAATTCTAAATGTACATATAAATATCTTGAATATGTTTGTGTGATAAGGTAAACAACAACAAACCATTACTGAAATATTCCAAATCTTACTTTTCATTTAAAAAAATTCGAAATAAACTTTGAAAAATCCAGACGATGTACCTGAGACAAGGTGAACCGCATTCATATACTGCTGAAATATTCCAACTCTTGCATTTCAACGATAGAAATTCAAAATGAACTTTGAAAAATCAAGAAAATGTAACTGTGACAAGGTAAACCACAACCAAACACTACTGAAATATTCCAACTCTTGCATTTCAATAAAAAAAATTCGAAATGAACATTGAAAAATCAATAAAATGAACATTAGTCGCGTGATCAAGTAACCAACCAACACTTGAAAAGTACAGCAATAGATTTAAAACTATATATATAAGGATCGATCTTTGAAAAATAGATTGAAAGTAAGTTATAAAATGACTTCAATAAGAAAAATATGCGTCTATTGACCATATATTGCTTTTCAACGACAACATTTCAAATGTGATATGAGAAATCATGAAAATGTATATTTGTCATGGTAAACCACAACCAAAACACTGTTGAAATAGTCCAACTCTTGCATTTCAACGAAAGAAATTCAAAATGAACTTTGAAAAATCAAGAAAATGTAACTGTGACAAGGTAAACCACAACCAAACACTACTGAAATATTCCAACTCTTGCATTTCAACGAAAGAAATTCAAAAATGAACCTTGAAAAATCAAGAAAATTTATGTTTGACACGGTAAACCACAACCAAACACTACTGAAATATTCCAACTCTTGCATTTCAACGAAAGAAATTACATTGGAACTTTGAAAATAAAAAAAATGTAACTGTGACAAGGTAAACCATATCCAAACACTACTGAAATATTCCAACTCTTGCATTTCAACGGAAGAAATTCAGAATGAGCTATGAAAAATCAAGAAAATGTATCTGTGACAAGGTAAGCCACAACCAAACACTACTGAAATATTCCAACTCTTGCATTTCAACTAAATAAAATCAAAATGACCTCTGAAAAATCAAGAAAATGCAACTGTGACAAGGTAAACCACAACCAAACGCTACTGAAATATTCCAACTTTTGCACTTCAACGAAAGAAATTCAAAATGAACTTTGAAAATCAAGAAAATGTAACTGTGACAAGGTAAGCCACATCCAAACACTACTGAAATATTTCAACTCTTGCATTTCAAGGAAAGAAATTCAAAATGAAATGCGCGTACGTAGGCTAGTCTAACCAAACCTAATTTAACATAATCTAACTTGATCTAGCCTAACCTAACCTAACAAAAATCAAGAAAATGAACTTTGTCAAGGTAAAGCACGACCAAACACATTTCAAAGAAAGAAATTCAAAATTAACTTTGAAAAATCAAGAAAATGTAACTGTGACAAGGTAAACCACAACCAAACACTACTGAAATATTCCAACTCTTGCATTTCAACAAAAGAAATTCAAAATGAACTTTGAAAAATCAAGAAAATGTAACTGGGACAAGGTAAACCACAACAAAACACTACTGAAATATTTCAAATCTTACATTACAATGAAAGAAACTAAAAATGAACTCTGAATAATCAAGAAAATTCCACATTGACAAGATAAACAAAAATCAAACACTACTGAAATATTCAAAATCTTGCATTTCAATGACAGAAATTCAAAATGAACTTTGAAAAATCAAGAAAATGTAAATGTGACGAGGTAAAGCAGAACCAAACAATATTGAAATATTACAACTCTTTCATTTCAAAGAAATAAATTCAAAATGAACTTTGAAAAATCAAGAAAATGTAACTTTTACATTGTAAACCATGACCAAACACTACTGAAATATTCCAACACGTGCATTTAAATAACATAAATTCAAAATTAACTTAGAAAAATCACGGAAATGTAACTGTGATGAGGTAAATCACAACCAAACACTACTTAAATATTCCAACTCTTTCATTTCAGGAAAAGGAATTCAAAATAAACTTTGAAAAATAAATAAGTTGTAACTGTTACAAGGTCAACCACAACCAAACACTACTGAAATATTCCAACTCGTGCATTTCAACGAAAGAAATTCAAAATGAACTTTTAAAAATCAAGAAAATATAACTGAGACAAGGTAAACCACAATCATACACTACTGAAATATTTCAACTGTTGAAATTCAACGAAATAAATTAAAAATGAACTATATAAAACAAGAAAATGTATCTGTGACGATTTAAACAATAATCAAACACTACCGAAACAGTGCAAATCTTGAAATCAAATTACAGAAATTCAAAATGAAATTTTAAAAAAAACTAAATTGTAACTGTGACGATGTAAATCATAACCAAACACAATTGAAAAATTCCAACTCTTGCATTTCAAGGAAAGGAATTCAAAATGAACTTTGAAAAATTAAGAAATTGTAACTGTGACAAGGTAAACCACATCCAAACACTACTGAAATATTCCAACTCTTGCATTTCAACGAACGAAATTCAAAATGAACCTTGAAAAATCAAAAAAATGTAACTGTGACAAGGTAATCCACAACCAAACACTCCTGAAATATTCCAACTCTTGCATTTCAACGAACAAAATTCCCATGTATAATTGAAATATACAGAAAATTTAATTTGGACACTGTAAACAAAACCAAAACACTACTTAAATATTCAAACTCTTTCATTACGATGACATAAACTAAAAATGAACTTTGAATAATCAAGAAAATGTAACTTTTACAAGATAAACCATAAACAAACACTACTGAAATATTCCAACTCTTTCATATAAATGACATAAATTCAAAATGAACTTTGAAAAATCAAGAAAATGTAACTGTGACGAGGTAAATCATAACCAAACAATAGTGAAATATTCCAACTCTTGCATTTCAATGAAAGAAATTCAAAATGAACTTTGAAAAATCAAGAAAATGTAACTTTGACAAGGTAAACCATAACCAAACACTACTGAAATATTCAAACTCTTGCATTACAACGACAGAAATTCAAAATGAACTTTTAAAAATCAAGAAAATGTAACTGTGACGAGGTAAATCATAACCAAACTCTACTGAAATATTCCAAGTCTTGCATTTCAACGAAATAAATTCAAAATGAACTTTGAAAAATCAATAAAATGTAACTGTGACAAGGTAAACTACAATCAAACTCTATTGACATTTTCCAACTCTTGAATTTCAATGAAATAAATTCAAAATGACCTTTTAAAAATCAATAAAATGTAGCTGTGACAATGTAAACCACAATCATACACTATTTAAATAGTACAACTCTTTCATTAAACCGATATACATAAAAAAGTAACTTATAAAATACAATAAAATGTAAATGTTACAAGGAAAACAAAAACCAAACAATAGTGAAATATTCCAACTCTTGCATATAAGTGAAACAAATGAAGAATGAACTTTTAAAAATCAAGAAAATGTAACTGTGACAAGGTAAACCACACCCATACACTACTGAAATATTCCAACTCTTACATTTCAATGAAACAAATTCAAAATGAACTTTGAAAAATTAAGAAAATGTAACTTTGACAAGGTAAACCATAACCAAACACTACTGAAATATTCCAACTCTTACATTTCAATGACATAAATAAAAAATGAACTTTGAAAAAACTCGGAAATGTAATTTTGACAAGGTAATTCACAACCAAACAATACTTAAATATTCCAACTCTTGTATTTCCGCGAAAGAAATTCAAATTAACTTTTAAAAAAAAAGAAAATGTAAATATGAAATTGTAAACCACAACGAAACACTACTGAAATATTCCATCTTTTTCTTTTCTATGGATGAAATTCTAAATGAACTTTGAAAAATCAAGAATATGTAGCTGTGACACTTTAAACCACATCAAAACCCCAGTTAAATATTTCAACTATTCAAAACTAACTTTGAAAAATTATGAAAATGTAACTGTGACAAGGTAAACTACAACCAAACACAACTGAAATATTCCAAATCTTGCATTTCTACAACAGAAATTCAAAATGAACTTTGAAAAATCAAGAGAATGTAACTGTGACAGGGTAAACTACAACAGCACACTACTGAAATATTCCAACTCTTGCCTTTCAACAAAATAAATTCAAAATGAACTTTGAAAAATCAAGAAAATGTAACTGTGACAAGGTAAACCACAACCAAACACTACTGAAATATTCAAACTCTTTCATCTCAAGTATAGAAATTCAAAATGAACTTTGAAAAATAAAGAAAATATAACTGTTAGAAGCTAAACCACGACGAAACACCACTGAAATATTCCAACTCTTGAATTTCAAGAAAAGAAATTCAAATGAACTTTGAAAAATTAAGAAAATTTTGCTGTGACAAGGTAAACCACAACCAAACACCACTTAAATATTCGAAATCTTTCTTTTCAACTGAAGAAAATAACGATAAAACTTGAAAAATCAATACACTGTAACTTCGTCATGGTTAAACTCATACAAACACTATTGAAATATTCTACATCTTGCATCTCAACTACGTAAATTCAACAGGAACTTTGAAAATTAAGGAAAAAGTAACTGTGACGAGGTAAACAACAACCAAATACTACTAAAATATTCCAACTCTTGCCTTTCAACAAAAGAAATTCAAAATGAACTTTGAAAAATCAAGAAAATGTAAATGTGACAAGGTAAACCACAACCAAACACTACTGAAATATTCCAACTCTTGCATTTCAAATAAATAAATACACAATTAAATTTTAATAATAAAGAAAATAAAACTGTGGCATGTTAAACCATAAACAAACACAACTGAAATATTCCAAATATTGCATTTCAACGATAGAAATTCAAAATAAAAATTAAAAAATCAATAAAATGTAAGAGTGACAATGTAAAACACAGCCAAACACTACTGAAATATTCCAGCTCTTTCTTTTCAACGAAAGAAATTATAATTGAACTTTGAAAAATCAAGATCATGTAACTGTGACAAGTTAACCCACAACCAAACGCTACTGAAATATTCCAACTCTTGCATTTCAATGAAAGAAATTCAAAATGAACTTTGAAAAATCAGACCTTTGGAGGGGGAGGGGCCGAGGGGAGGGGGTCGTTCTGTGTCTCAATGCACAAAAAAAGTATAAAAAGGGGGGAGGAAAGGGGGAGGGGAGGAGTAGGAGGGGGAGGAGGAGGGGAGGGGAGGGGGAGGGGGAGGGGAGGAGGGAGGGAGGGGGTGGTGAGGAGGGGGAGGATAGGGAGGAAGAGGGAGGGGAGGGGCCCTTTTGGGCCAAGGGGGAGGGGCCCTTTGGGGGCCGGGGGGTCCGTTGGGGGTCTGGGGGACCCTTGAGGACCGGGTGGTCCTTTGGGAGCCCGGGGGACCTTTGAGGACCGGGGGGAGGGCCTCTGGGGTCCGGGGTGCCCTTTGGGGGTCCGGGGGCCCTTTGAGGACCAGAGGAGGGCCTTTGAGGGTCTGAGTAGGGCGTTTGGGGGGGTCTGGGGCTCTTTGGGAGCCCAGTGGACCTTTGAGGACCGATGGCTTCCTTCGGGGTTGGGGTGGGGGATCGGAACCCTTTGGGGTTGGGGTAGAGGACCTCACAACACTGTTCAAATGGAACTTATTTATTATAACGACCACAGAGTTTCACCCTCAAATTCTCTTCTAAAACCTTTCCTAAAATCTTCTTTCAAAATGTCTCTAACTGTTTCGCCCAAATAATCCCATAAAATGGATAAAACGGTTTCGCCCAAATAATCCCTAAACGTAATTTCAGCGTGTTCCTTTGGTTTGGCATCTCTGCGCTAACGCATTTCAAATTTCTAGGAAACCCTTTCCTACGTTAATCTCTTCATCTCATAAATTTTCCTAGCTAAACTATTAGGGTTTCGTTAGAATATCAATTTATCTCTCCGACTTAAAGCTCCGTGAAGCCGTATTTAAAAATAGAATTTCTATCTCTTTAGACTCCTGCATAATTCCAAGATAACAAGTGATGTCAATTATCATTCCTGACACTAAAGATCATTGAAGCCCTATTTAAAAATAGAATATTAATTTTTCTCTCTGACCTAAAGAACGTTTATCCCACATACTTAAGATTAAAGATGCCTTAATGTTTCATAATCTCCCCATTGTGAATCAATCAGGGCCCTTAGCGATTACTTAAATCAAGTTCTCATGTGCTACTCATCACAGGACCACATGACGTATGGTTTTCCATGTGAGAAGAGTACTGTATTTCCCAGTGAGAAAATTCCTGTTTTTTTCTGTCTCAGTGAGAAAACCAAATACCAGACATTAATTTCTGTTGACATTCATAAATGTGACAAAGTTCCTGTTTTTTCATTCTCACTGACAAAAACCATTAAACATCCATGAAAAACATCAAATAAATCGACCAACACACATAACCATCCAATACAACATACATAAATGTGATAAAATTCCTGTTTTTTCATTCTCATTGACAAAAACCATTAACCACGTGGTTCTCGTGCTCATATATGGTGTTAAAAAAAGTTGTAGGTGGCAGCAGGGGTGAATCGTGGGGCTCAATAAGGCCATTCTACTAACACGTCCAATCAAAATTTTGAGATAGCCATTTTGTTCTACGTAGTTAATTTCCAGATAGAAATAATGTTTTTGAGGAGGACACTCCCACGCAGCCCTCATGGCACGTGTTGTAAGTTATGCCCTGGGGTTATATAAGGTTTTTATAGAAAGCCTTGTCGTAGAAATTCAAAAAGGACTCATTCGATTGGAAATTCAAATGGCTAGTGCCCTTTTTAATAGTCGAAAGTGATTGGAGGGCAACTAACCCCCTCTCACGCCCAGCTTTTCCCCAAACACATCCAATCAAAATTTTGAGATAGCCATTTTGTTCAACGTAGTTGAAAATTATCGTAATTAGGTCTTTGAGGATGACCCCCCCCCCACAGCCCTCAGGGAAAGGGTTGTAAGTAATGCCCTGGGGGCTTATAAGGTTTTTATAGAAATTGTTTTCGTAGAAACTTCAAAAAGGGCTCATTTGATTGGAAATTTAAATGGCTAGTGCCCTTTTTAACCGTCAAAAGTGATTGGAAGGTAACTAACACCCCTTCCACGCCCAACATTTCCCCAAACACATCCAATCAATATTTTGAGACAGCCATTTTGTTCAACGTAGTTGAAAGTTCTGGAAATTATATCTTTGAGCAGAACATTCCCCCACAGTCTTCAGGGCAAGGGTTATAAGCTATGCCCTGGGGGTATATATGGTTCTTATGGAAGGAATGCACGTATAAACTTCAGAGAGGGCTCATTTGATTGGAAATTGAAAGTTCTAGTTCACTTTTTAAGCGTCAAATATATCGGAAAGTAACCAGCCCCCCAAGCTCTTTTTTCCAAATGCATCCGACAAAAATTTTGAGATAGCTATTTTGTTAAAAATAGTTCTAAGATTGTATAACAAAAACTCCGGTGTCGATACAGCCCCCCAGGGCCCAGGGGTAGGCGTTGTAAGTTATGCCCTTGGGGCATATATTGTTCTTATGGAAGGGATGCTCGTATAAACTTCAAAGTGGGCTCATTTGATTAAAAATTGAAAGTTCTATTTCACTTTTTAAGAGTCAAAAGAGATTGGAGGGCACTTAAGCCCCCCCCTCCACGCCATGTTCTCGTCAAACCCATCCAATCATAACTTTGAGATAACCATTTTTTTTTTAAATAGTTCAAAGACAATACAACGAAAACTCCGGGGTCGACACAGCTCTCCAGGGCCCGAGGGCAGGCGTTATAAGTTATGCACTGGTGGATTATATGGTTTTTATGGAATGGATGATTGTAAAAACTTCAGAGAGGGCTCATTTGATTGGAAATTGAAATTTCTACTTCCGTTCTTGAGAGTCAGAAGATATTGGAGGGCAACTAGCCTCCCCCACTCCACTTTTTCCCCAAATACATCCGATAAAAATTTTGAGACAGCCATTAAGTTAAAAATCGTTCAAAAGTCAGATAACAAAAACTCAGGTATCGACACAACCCCCCAGGGTCCGGGGGCAGCTGTTGTCAGTTATGCCCTGGAGCATATATGGTTCTTATGAAAGGCATGCTCGTATAAACTTCAGAGAGGGCTCATTTGATTTTAAATTGAAAGTTTGAGCTCACTTTTTAATAGTCAAAAGAGATCCGAGAGCAACTAGTCCCCCCCCCCCATCCTTCTCTTTTTAAACCCATCTGATGAAAATTTTTACATAGACATTTTGTTAAAAATAGTTCAGAGGTCGGAAAAAGAACTCCGGTGTCCCCCCAGGGCCTGGGAGAATATGTTCTAAGTTATGCCCTATGCCCTAAAGGCATGTATTGTTCTTATGAAAGGGATGCTCGTATAAACTTCATAGAAGGCTCATTTGATTGGAAATTGACAGTTCTGGCTCATCTTTTAAGAGTCAAGAGATTTAAGGGCAACTAGTCCCCCCACGCCCTTTTTCCTCCAAACACATCCGCTAAATATTTTGAGATAGCCAGTTTTTTGAAAATTGTTCAAAAATTAGATAACAAAAACTCAGGTGTCCACACAGTCCCCCAGGCCCCGTGGATAGGCGTTGTAAGTGTTTTCCTGGGGGCGTATATGGTTCTTATAAAAGGGGTTCTCGTATAAACTTTAGAGAGGGCTCATTTGATTGGAAATTTAAACTTCTAATTCACTTTTTAAGAGTCAAAAGATACCCGAGGGCAACTAGCCCCCCCCCATACTCTTTTTTCCCCAAGCCCATCCGATAAAATTTTTAAATAGCCATTTCATTAAAAATAGTTCAAAGGTCAGATAAGAAAAACTCTCGTATCGACGCAACCCCCCAGGGCCCGGAAACAGGTGTTATAAGTAATACTCTTGGGGCATATATAGTTCTTATGGAAGGTATGGTCGTATAAACTTTGGAGAAGGTTCATTTGACTGGAAATTGAAAGTTCTTGTTCACTTTTTAAGAGTCAAAAGATATCGGCGGGCAACTAGCCCCCCCCCCCTTCTACGCCCTATGTGCATCAGATGTAAATTTTGAGATAGACATTTTGCTAAAATGTCCCGCGCCCCCCAGGGCGCGGGAGAGAGGGCTAAACTTGAGAGAGGGCTCATTTGATTGGAAATTGAAAGTTCGAGCTCACTTTTTAACAGTCAAAAGAGATCCGACGGCAACTAGGCCCCCCCCCCACCCGCCTTCTTTTTCCAAACCCATCTGATGAAAATTTTGGGATATAAATTTTGTTAAAAATAGTTCAAAGTTCAGATAACAAAGACTCTGGTGTCAACACAGCCCCCAGGGCCCGGGGGTAGGCGTTGTAAGTTATGCCCTGGGGGCATATATTGTTGTTATGGAAGGCAGGGACGTACGCAGGGGGGGCCTCCGGGCCCGCCCCCCCCCGAAATCTCACGATTTTTTTCATTTTCCCATAATTTTCTGATTTTCTTAACAGAATAATGGGTTTGAAGGATTTTGGCCCCCCGAAACAAATTGGGCCCCCCCCCGACACAAATTCCTGCGTACGTGCCTGATGGAAGGGGTGCTCGTATATACTTCATAGCGGACTCATTTGATTGGAAATTGAAAGTTGTAATTTGCTTTTTAAGAGCCAAAAGTAATCGGAGGGAAGCTAGCCTCCCCCCCCACACTTCATTTATTTTTTCCCAGAGGCACTTCATATAGATGAGGTCTTCGTAAAAAACTTCAAAGGGGGCTCATTCGATTGAAAGTTGAGAGTTCTGGTGCCCTTTTCAAGAGTCAAAAGTGATAGGAGGACAAATAGCCCCCCAAGCTATTTTCCCCCAAATACATCTGATAAAAAATTTGAGGTAGCCATTTTGTTAAAATAGTTCAAAGATCATATAACAAAAACTTCTTTACGTATGGCCATTTCGTTAAAAATAGTTCAAAGGTCAGATAAAAAAAACTTCTGTGTCTACGCAGCACCCCAGGGCCTCGGGCAGGCGTAGTAAGTAATCCTCTGGGGGCATATACGGTTCTTATGGAAGGTGTGCTCGTATGAACTTCGGAGAGTGGTCATTTGATTGGAAATTAAAAGTTCTAGATCACTTTAAACGATTCAAAAGATAACGGAGGGCAACTTTTTCCTCGAACCAATCCGATAAGAACTTTGAGATAGCCATTTTTTAAAAAGTAGTTCAAAGAACATATAATGAAAACTCCAGGGTCGACACAACCCCCCAGAGGTCGGAGGCAGGCGTTGTAAGTCATGCTCTGGGGGCATATATAGTTCTTATGGAAGGGATTTTCGTATAAACTTCGGAGAGGGCAAACAAACATACAATAGATATTAATGTAAATGAATAAATAAATCTTAAAACGAGTGAAACTTAAATTGAATATGAAAATCAAGCTTGAAACGAACAAAATTCACTACAAACAAGAGTTTGGGTATCGCCTCCTTCTCTCACTGTACAAGTCTAAAACCTACTGCGTCATTGGCACTTTACTGAAAACCAATTTTATTATAAAAATAATTTCTTTTGTACTTAAAATTGAAAATAAACATTAAAATTATAGTAAAATTTTGAAGTGATGAGCAAAGAACATAATTTGCACTTTACTGAAAAAAATACAAATGAATGTGCATTGACTGATATTAAGCAATCAAAATGTTAATATTATTTGATTTATTAAAATTATAAAAGTAAAAACATTTATATTTTTTTCAGTAAAGTGCAAATTATGTTCTGGCCTTGGGAAGGCATAAGGGTTTTGAGCCCAACTTATGTTAATTTCTGCTCGTTTTGAGTTTGACTCGGTTATTTTTGTAATTTCTGTTCGTTTTGGGTTTCATTTATTTATCGATGCTGATTTATGGTAGTTTCACGCTTGGTAGATTATTTTTGCTCATTTTTTGTTTAATGGAGTTCTTTACTTTTCTTTGAAAAACTTATTTTGTGCAAAAAGTTTTTTTAATTAATCCGTCAAAATAGTGAATTTGGAGGCAGTATTTCAATATGTCAGGCACTAGACGTAGTAGCTGGGGGACATTATGTGCAAGGAAGTTGTCGGTCCAACCCTTACGAGGCGTTCTCGGGAGCGTATGCCGTGAACCAGTCCTTCCAAGGTGATTTTTGGTAGCTGGTTGGCTGGCACTCGCTGAATATGGCCAAGCCAGTGGAGTTGTTGGCTTTCTATCCGGTCTATGATGATTCGGGGGCAGCAGAGTAATTTTCAGAGGTCTTCATTTGAGACTCGGTCAATGTAGACAATCCACGCAATGCGTCTATGGCAATTAGTTGCAAGTGCGGGGATTCATCGCTCATCATCAGCCTTTATTGGCCAAGTTTCGCTTGAGTATAAGGCGATGGGGATTATGAGGCGGTTGAAGAGTCGCACCTTTAGAGAAGTTGACAAAGCCTTACATTTCCAAATTTGCAAGAGGTACCTGCAGCTGATACGAGCTATTCCTTGACATTGTCATGGTAATAGGGTACAATCCACAAGAACCGTATTTGTGTTTGCAATGAGCTTTCAGCAATTGACCTGCAATGACTTCATGGAACAACAGGTACTTTTTAGCCTTGATCTGTCATGAACAATTTCCTATTTTTTTCTTATACTAATACCAGAAAAGATCGTTGCATTCATTGTTGCCTTTATGCTTTTCACTATTATTGGTTAGATGTTTTTCTATCAGTTGTTTGGTAGTGATCTTGCTCTTTTGGGGTTCCTAGCATAGCAGGGCCTTTGTGGCTGCTAGATTCACGGTTTAAACAAATGAAGTGGCAATTTTGAGCCTTTTTCTGAATTTGTCGACATATATGTTAACAGAGAGTGGTCATGATATTTAAAGGAGGTTCCGAATATGGGGCTCAACCGCCATCTTGCTTTCAGGTAGAAAACTGCTAGCCGAAATCACTCGTTGGTAAACCGCTTGGGAATTGTTGGTAGCAAATAAGTGCATGCCTGCAAATTATGTTTCCACACATCTATTTTCTAATTAGCCACCAATTGTTAGGATTATTTTGGACGAGAAAATACGTCTTTTGCATATATACAATGGATATGAGCACAGATAAATATAAATTTCTGCGCTTAGGATGCGTCTCCCGCTCTGACTAATGACCAGCCAGAAGGTAGAAATTTGGTGAAATCACTGTATCATCTTATATAGTGGATAAAACAAAACTTTAACCATAAAACAGAACTTTGGCCCATCTCCTTAAGTGCATACCTATGCATATAATTTTTATATGAATGGGTACCTCAGAATTTTACAAAGATTTTTGCACCAGATAATTTCGAACATAAGCGAAGGATATAGCTATTATTTTCAAAGATGTGTTCCTGTTTATCTTCAGAAACGTTTTTTCTTCAGTATTAATTCCATAAAGTCAAAATCTATTTGATTTCTTATACCTATGAACGTTTGAATTTAAAGGCTCCTATACACGAGCATTTCTCAATTTGGCATTTGGGATCAAAACCATTTTCAATGAAATTAAATATTTCATTCTAAGGCTTTTGCTTTGTTTGTTTGTTTGAAAATTGGATTATAGAACTTTTCAGAAGCCCTATTTCCTTACTTATCAAGCCATCTAATTTCGTCCTTCTAAGCTTTCCTTTAGTGTCTATTTAGATATCTGGAACAAAACAAGAGATAATGGTGTAAAAGCGCAAGCCTTCTTTTAGGAACCACTTATACGCTTTCTTTGATTTACACATCCCTGATTCGGTACTTTTTTAAAGATAATTTTCTTGGCTATTTCTTTTGTCTTGCGCCCTCTTTGAGTCTTGACCAATTGCCTCTGAGAAAGTCAACACCTTAAGAAACATTATAGGAACAGACAGTTAGGTCTACCAGTAGGTAGGAGCACTGTATATTGTAGCGTCTTCTTTTTCCAAATATTAATCAAAAAAACTTTTTGCACAAAATAAGTTTTTCAAAAAAAAGTGAAGAACTCCATTAAACCAAAAATGAACAAAAATAGAATCAAATAATCTACCACACATACAACTACCACAAATCAGTATCAATAAATAAATAAAAACCAAAACAAATAGAAATTAAAACAAGTCAAACTCCAAATGAGCAGAAATTAATCTGAGTAGGGTTCTGAACACCATGCTTTCTAAAAGCCTGAATTTAATGCGTAGTTTAATGAAAAAATTTCAAAGAATTTACTGAAAACAAATGTGCACTGTCATTTTAGGATACCTATGCTGATATTTATTCCTTAAAATCTCAATTAATTTTTGTTATCTTGAAATTATAAAAGTGAAAACATTTAAAAGACTTTTTTCAGTAAAGTACAAATTATATTCTGGCTTTTAGAAAGCATAGGGCTTAGAACCCTACGTAGATTAATTTCTGCTCGTTTTGAGTTTGACTTATTTTAATTTATGTTTGTTTTGGGTTTCATTTATTTATTGATACTGATTTGTGGTAGGTGTATGCTTGGTAGATTATTTGATTCTATTTTTGTTCATTTTTGGTTTAATAGAGCTCTTTACTTTTATTTTGAAAAACTTATTTTGTGCAAAAAGTTTTTTTGATTAATTTCTGTTCGTTTTATATTGACATAGTCTTTTTCAGGGAAAAAGACTGAGCCTCTTCTGAAATTAAGAAACCATCCCTTCCACAAAAACCTTTAATACACCCTGGGCATAACTTACAACCCTTGCCCCTAATCTCTGGGGTTAGTTTTAACCCCAAAAGCCTTGTTATATAGTATTTAGACTATTTTGAATATAATGGCAATTTAAAAATTTCTATTAGACGCATTTCTGAACAATATGACGTGTGTAGGGGTGAGTGGGCAGCTGCCGTCTGATCACTTTGACTATTAAAAAGGGCACTAAAGCGTCTGATTACCAATGCAATGAGCCCCCTTTGAAGTTTATATGACCACACTTTCTATAAAAACCCTATATGTCCCCAGGGCAAAACTTACCACCCTTGCCCTGAGGGATGGAGGGATTTGTCATCCTCAAAGACATAATTTCCAGACCTTTCTGGAAAATTGAGGGCTGTGGGGGAGGGTTGTCATCCTCAAAGACATAATTTCCAGACCTTTCAACTACGTTGAACAAAAGGGCAATATCAAAATGTTGATCGGAAATTTTTAGAGAAATGATCGGTGGGGGGGGAGTCTCCCTCTGATCACTTTTGACTATTAAAAAGGGCAATAGCCCTCTCAATTTCTAATCGAAAGAGGCCCTTTTTGAAGTTTTTAAGACAACACTTTCTATATGACATTATATGCCCCCAGGGCATAACTTACAACCTTAGCCCTGAGGGGTGTGGGGGGTTGTCATACTCAAAACCATAATTTCCGGACCCTTCAACTACGTTCAAAAAAATTGCTAAATCAAAATGTTGATCGTAAGTGTTTGGGGAAATAATGGGTGTGGAGGGGGGGCATTTGCCCTCCCATCGCTTTTAACTATTAATAAGGGCAATAGCCCTTTCAATTCCCAATAATAAAAACCTTATATGCCCCCAGAGCATAACTTACAACCCTTGCCCTGAGGGTTGTGGGGGGGTCGTCATCCTCAAAGACATAATTTCTAAAACTTGAAACAATGTTAAACAAAATGACCATCTTAAAATTCTGATTGTAATCTTCAAAGACCTAATTTTTAAAACTTTCAACTACGTTGGAAAAAAGGCTACCTCAAAATTTTGATTGGGTGTGTTTGGGGAAATGGTGGGCGTGAGAGGGGGGGGTAGTTGCCCTCCAATCACTTTTGACTGTTTACAAGGGCACTAGCCCTTTGAATTTCCAATTGAATGACCCCCTTTTCAAGTTTCTACAACAAAGCTTTCAATAAAAATCTTATATGCCCCCAGGGCATAACTTACAACCTTAGCACTGAAGGCTTTGGGGGGAGTGTCATCCTCAAAGACCTAATTTCCAAAACTTTCAACTACGTTGAACAAAATGACTATCTGAAAATTTTGATTGGATGTGTTTAAGGAAAAGGCGGGCGTGAGAGGGCGGTTAGTTACCCTCCAATAACTTTCGACTATTAAAAAGGGCACTAGCACTCTTAATTTCCAATTGAATGAGCCCCCTTTGAAGTTTCTACGACAACACTATTTATACAAACCTTATTTGCCCCCGGGGCATAACCTACAACCTTTGCCCTGGGGGCTCTTAGGGGTTTGTCATCCTCAAATACATAATTTCTAGAACTTTCAACTACGTTGAACAAAATCGCTATCTCAAAACTTTGATTGAATGTATTTGGGGAAATGGTGGACGTGAGAGGGGGGTTAGTTGCTCTCCATTCACTTTCAACTATTAAAAAGGGCACTAGCCCTTTCAATTTCCAATCGAGTGAGCCCTTATTGAAGTTTCTACGGCAACTCCTTGTATAAAAACCTCATATACCCCCAGGGCATAACTTACCACCCTTGGCCAGAGGGCTGTGGGGGGGGGGGATGTTATCCTCAAAGACCTAATTTCAAGAACTTTCAATTACGTTGAAAAAAAATTGCTATCTCAAAATTTTGATTGTATGTGTTTGGGGAAATGGTGGGCCTGAGAGGGGGGTTAATTGCCCTCTAATTACTTTCTATTATTAAAAAGAGCACTAGCCCTCTCAATTCCCAATTGAATATGTCCTTTTTGAAGTTTCTACGACAATGTTTTCTATAAGACCTTATATGCCCCCAGGGCATAACTTACAACCATTGCCCTGAGGGCTGCAGGGGGGGTGTCATCCTTAAAGACCTAATATCCAAAACTTTAACTACGTTGAAGAAAATAGCTATCGAAAAATTTGATTGGATGTGTTTGAGGGAAAAGTGGGCGTGAGAGACGGGTTAGTTGCCCTCCAATCACTTTCGACTATTAAAAATAGCACAAGCCCTTTGAATTTCTAATCGAATGAGCCCTTTTTGAAGTTTCTACGACAACTTTTTCTATGAAAACCTTATATACTCCCAGGGCATAACTTATAACCCTTGGCCTGCGGGCGGTGGGGGGGGGGTTCATCCTCAAAGACCTAATTTTCAGAACTTTCCACTATGTTAAAAAAATGGCTATGTCAAAATTTTGATTGGATGTGTTTGGGGAAAAGGTGGGCGTGAGAGGGGGGCTAGTTGCCCTCCAATCACTTTCGACTATTAAAAGGGCACTAGCCCGTTGAATTTCCAATCGAATGAGCCCTTTTTGAAGTGTCTACGACAACACTTTCTATAAAAATTTTATATGCCCCCAGGGCATAACTTACAACCCTTGCCCTGAGGGTCATGGGGGAGTGTCCTCCTCAAAAATATAATTTCTATCTAAAAATCAACTATGCTGAACAAAATAGCTATCTCAAAATTTTGATTGGATGTGTTTGGGGAAATAGTGGGCGTGGAAGGGGTGTTAGTTGCCTTCCAATCACTTTCGACTATTAAAAAGGGCACAAGCTACTCCACTTTCCAATTGAATGAGCCCTTTTCCAATTTTTTGCAGCACCTCCTTCGATACGAAGTGCCCTGGTCTAAAACCAAAAAAAAAAAAAAAAAAAATAATAATACATTGTGCCAACATTGTTCTTTGATTAGGCAGCGCTATTGCGCTACCTATGATTAACCAAAAAACTTTTTGCACAAAATAAGCTTTTTTAAAAAAAAGTAAAGAACTCTATTAAACCAAAAACGAACAAAAATAGAATCAAGTAATCTACCAAGCATACAGCTACCACAAATCAGTAACAATAAATAAATGAAACCCAAAACAAATATAAATTAAAATAAGTCAAACTCAAAACGAGCAAAAATTAATAGAAGCAGGGTACTAAACCCTATGCTTTCTAAAAGCCAGAATATAATTTGTACTTTACTGAAAAAAATCAAATGAATTTACTGAAAAAAAATTGCATTGTCAGTTTAATATACATATGCTGATATTTATTCCTTAAAATCTTAATTAATTTTTGTTTTCTTAAAATCATAAGGGAAAATATTTAAAAGAATTTTTTTTCAGTAAAGTACAAATTATATTCTGGTTTTTAGAAAGCATAGGGTTTAGAACCCTATTCAGATTAATTTCTGCTTGTTATGAGTTTGACTTATTTTAATTTCTGTTTGTTTTGGGTTTTATGTATTTATTGTTACTGATTTGTGGTAGCTGTATGCTTGGTAGATTATTTGATTCTTTTTTTGTTCATTTTTGATTTAATGAAGTTCTTTACTTTTTTCTGAAGAACTTATTTTGTGCAAAAAGTTTATTTTGATTAATTTCTGTTCGTTTTATATTGACACAGTCTTTTTCAGTGAGAAAGACTAAGCCTCTTCTGAAGTTAAACAACCATCCCTTCCATAAAAATCTTTAATACACCCTAGGCAAAACTTACAACCCTTGCCCCTAATCTCTTTTTTTTCATCCCAAAAGCCTAGTAATATGATATTTAGACTATTTTGAATAGAATGGCTATTTCAAAATTTATATTGACGCATTTTGGGACAATACGACGTGTGTGTAGGGTGGGAGGGTAACTTCCCTCTGGTCACTTTGACTCTTAAAAAGAGCACTAGAGCGTCTAATTACCAATCCGATGAGCCCCCTTTGAAGTTTATATGACCTCATTTTCTATAAAAACCCTATATGCCCCCAGGGCATAATTTATAACCCTTGCCCTAAGGACTGCGGGAAGGGGGTTGTCATCCTCAAAGACCTAATTTTCAGAACTTTCAACTATGTTGAACAAAATGGCTATCTCAAAATTTTTATTGGATGTGTTTGGGGATGTGAAGGTGGATGTGATTGGATGTGAAGGTGGGCGTGAGAGGGGGGTTAGTTGCCCTCCAATCACGTTCGACTATTAAAAAGGGTACTAGCCCTTTCAATTTCCAATTGAATGAGCCCTTTTTGAATTTTCTACAACTCCGCTTTCTATAAAAACCATATATGCCCCCAGGGAATAACTTAAAACCCTTACCCTGAGGGCTGTGGGGAGAGGGGGGGGGGGTTGTAATCTTCTAAGACCTAATTTCCAAAACTTTCAACTACGTTCAAAAAAAATAGCTATCTAAAAATTTTGATTGGATGTGTTTGGGAAAAAGGTGGGCGTGAGAGGGGGGTTAGTTGCCCTCCAATCACTTTCAACTATTAAAAAGGGCACTCTCCCTATGAATTTCCAATCGAATGAGTCCTTTTTCAAGTTTCTACGACAAAGCATTCAATAAAAACCTTATATTTCCCCAGGGCACAACTTACAACCTTAGCACTTAGGGCTTTGGGGGGAGTGTCATCCTCAAAGACCTAATTTCCAGAATTTTCAACTACGTTGAACAAAATGGCTATCTGAAAATTTTGATTGGATGTGTTTAAGAAAATGGTGAGCGTGAGAGGGCGGTTAGCTACCCTCCAATCACTTTCGACTATTGAAAAGGGCACTAGCCCTAACTGGCCTCTGATCCCTTTGGCTCTTAAAAAGAGCACTAGAGCGTCTGATTACCAATCCAATGAGCCCCCTTTGAAGTTTGTATGACCAAAATTTCTGTAAAAACCCTATATGTCCCCGGGGCATAACTCACAACCCTTACCCTGAGGGTTGGGGAGATTTGTTACCCTCAAAGACATAATTTCTAGACCTTACTTATAGGCTTAACAAAATGGCTATATCAAAATGATGATTGGAAGTGTTTGGGAAAATGATAGGCTTGGAGGGAGACATTTGCCCTCTGATCACTTTCGACTAATAAAAAAGGCACTAGTCCTCTCAATTTCCAATCGAATGAGCCCTTTTTGAAGCTTCTACGACAAAACTTTCTATAAAAACGTTATATGTCCCAAGGGCATAACTTACGACCCTTGTCATGAGGGCTATGGGAGAGGGTTGTCATCCTCAAAGACATAATTTCCAGACCTTTCAACTACGTTGAACAAAATGGCCGTATCAAAATGTTGATCGGAAATGTTTGGGGATATAATTTTTTTTTTTTTGGGGGGGGGGCGGGGGTTCTCCCTCTGATTACTTTCGACTATTAAAAAGGGCAATAGCATTCTCAATTTTCAATCAATAGACCCCTTTCTAAATTTTTACAACAAAACTTTCTATATGACATTATATGCCCCCAGGGCATAACTTACAACCTTAGCCCTAAGGGTTGTTGGGTGTTGTCATACTCAAAAACATAATTTCTGGACCCTTAAACTACGTTCAACAAAATTTCTGTATCAAAATGTTGATCGGAAGTTTTTGGGGAAATGATGGGTATGGGGGGGAGGGCATTCACCCTCCAATAATTTTTTAATCTTAATGAGGGCACGAGCCCTCTCAATTCCCAATTAAATGAGTCTTTTTTGAAGTTTCTACGACAACGCTGGCAAATATCTAATTTCCAGAACTTTCGACTACGTTGAGCAAAATGTCTATCTAAAAATTTTGATTGCATGTGTTTGGGGAAATGGTAGGCTTGAGAGGGGCGTCAGTTGGCCTCCAATCACTTTCGACTATTAAATAGGGCACTAGCGCTTTCAATTTCCAGTCGAATGAGCCCTTTTGAAGTTTCTACGACAACGCTTTCTATAAAACCTTATATGCCACCAGGGCATAAATTACAACCCTTACGCTGAGGGCTGTGGGGAGAGTGTCATTTTCAAAGACATAATTTCCTGACTTTTCAACTACGTTGAACAAAATGGCTATCTCAAAATATTTATTGGGTGTTTTTTGGGAAATGGTGGGTGTGGGAGGGGTGTTAGTTTTCCTCGAATCACTTTTGACTATTAAAAAGGGCATTAGCCCTTCGACGTTTTCGAAGTTTCTATGACAACACTATATAAAAGCCTTATATGCCCCCAGGGCATAACGTACAACCCTTGCCCTGAGGTGCGTGTGTGTGTAGGGGGGGGGGTCGATCATCCTCAAAGACATAATATCCAGAACTTTCAACTACGTTGGAAAAAATAGCTATCTCAAAATTTTGATTGGATGTGTTTGGGGAAATGGTGGGCGTGAGAGGGAGGTTAGTCGCCCTCCAACCAGTTTCGACTAGCCTATTAAAAAGGGCACGAGCCTTTTTTGAAGTTTCTACGACAACATTTTCTATAACAAACCTTATATTTCCCCAGGGCATAACTTACAACCTTAGCCCTGAGGGCTCTGAGGGGAGTGTCATGCTCAAAGACCTAATTTCCAGAACTTTCATCTACGTTGAAAAAAATCTCAAAATTTTGATTGGATGTGTTTGGGGAAATGGTGAGCTTCAGAAGGGGGCTAGTTGCCCTCCAATTATTTTCGACTATTAAAAAGGGTACTAGCGCTTTCAGTTTCCAATCGAATGAGCCATTTTTGAAGTCTCTACGAAAATGCTTTCCATAAAAACGTTATATGCCCCAGGGCATAACTTACAACCTAACATAACTTACAAACCCTGAGCGGTTTGGGGGGTTTGTCATCCTCAAAATCATAATTTCCAGAACTTTCAACTACATTGAACAATATGGCTATCTCTAAATTTTAATTGAATGTGTTTGGGGAAATGTTGGGCGCGAGAGGGGGGTTAGTTGCTCTCCATTCACTTTCGACTATCAAAAAGGGCACTTGTCCTTTCAGTTTCCAATCAAATGAGCCCTTTTTGAAGTTTCTACGACAACACTTTCTATAAAAACCTTATATGCCCCCAGGTTATTACTTACAACCCTTGTCCTGAGGGGTCTGAGACGGTTGTCATCCTAAAAGACCTAATTTCCAGAACTTTTTACTACGTTGAACAAAATCTCAAAATTTTGATTGGATGTGTTTGGGAAAATGGTAGGCGTGAGAGGGGGGTTAGTTACCCTCTAATTACTTTCAACTATTAAAAAGGGCACTACCCCTTTCAATTTTCATTCGAATGAGCCCTTTTTGAATTTTTATGACAACGCTTTCTATAAAATCCTCATATGCCTCCAGGGCATAACTTACAATGCTTGCCCTGAGGGCTGTGGGGGGTTGTCATCCTCAAAGACATAATTTCTAGAACTTTCAACTACGTTGAACAAAATGGCTATCTCAAAATTTAGATTGTATAAGTTTGGGGAAAAGGTGGGCGTGAGAGGGGGGTTAGTTGCCCTCCAATTACTTTCGACCATTAAAAAGAGCACTAGCCCTTTGATTTTCCTATCGAATGCGCCCTTTTTCAAGTTTCTACGACAAAGCTTTGGCGCTTGCGCTGTTGCGCTGCCTATGATGATACGCATTTCATACCACGCGTAGAGGGTCTGAGCAAATACGTCACAAGCTCGTGATGTGTACATCAAAATCGCGCATGCGCGAAGGCGGAGTATGAATCTTGTGCAGTTTTAAATGTGTTACAGTTTGTTTTTTTTTCAACGGAGAGTATAGCCTTTGTCGATACTGTATATTCTCTCTACTGTGGCTAGGAGTGCTGTCAGTATGACAGGAATTCTGTAAATTTGACAGGAATCCAATGTAGATGATAGGCGGGCAGTGAAAGTTCATGAGCGACAAAATTTATTACGTCGACAGCTTTCTTGCCTTGTTTTCATTTCATATGTAGTAATTTGTTTGCATTAACAATTTTTGACGGCTTGATGGTCGAAACTGTGGTATAATTTTAATGAGCCACTCAAGTGAGTACGTGGAAACTTTGTTATGAATTTGATCGTTTGTATGAAACTTGAAGACACGGTGCTTCGCTTCACTGCAGTTTATGTAGTGAAACAAGACTTAGTGAAGAATCAGAAGCTTTTGGCTTATTAATTGTATAAAATAGTTCGCCTTGTGCAAGAATGTTGTAACTGACACCCCTAGTCAAAATTGAGTTACAGACTCTACCAGAGTTATTCTTTACGATCTTTCTAATGGTGCAGTTCCTTTGGTTTTACAATGCCTCCTGGCTGAGTAAATAAAAAATTCAACTTTATCGTAAGTGCATGTTTTTCGCTTTTGTGAAAGCGGAAATTGTCGTAACTGACCGGAGGATTAACATCCGGTAAGTTAAGACATCAAATGAACAAAGTTTGTTCATCAAATGAACAAAGTGCTGGATTTTCAGCAGGCCTTCAAGATCTATAAATACTCTAATGATCCATTTTCCAAAGTTACACAATTTCAGTTTAAACAAGGCTACTCAAAAAGAGTCGGTTACAAACTGCCATTTTCTGACCAATCAGTTTCTGAAATAAACATTGCTGTGGAGGGTAAACTTAAGGCAAGGAAAGACACTTCTTCGACAAAAGTAGCTGAGTTTCTTGCTGTCCCAAAGCTGTTGGATTTCTAGCCTGTTATTCCTATAAAAAAAATCAAAGATGTGCGATTAGCCTACAGGTTTATTTCTCCTCTAAATGTGGAGTACTACAGGTGTGTTTTTGCAAGTATGAATCAAGACAACAACCACCCACCCACTGGAGTTCAGAGAGCAATCCCAAAAGAAGGAGTTGCAAACCCTCCCCCTTAAAAATCTGAGAATGGGGAAAGATAGTCAGTAAGGACCCAATAAGTTACCTTGCTTTTTTTTCCAAGTAGTCGAAATTTCTGAAGTTGTATTATAATCACAATGTAGTAAATTCAGTTTCAACGACCGAAGTAGTGCAAAAAGGTAGAAACGCCACGTCTGAGCTTTAAGATAAGCCTTGGCTATTCCTGAGAAAATATTGATGAAAAATTGTCGTACTAAAATGGAAAAGGAACCCAAGCACTCTCTGCACTTTTGTCGTAACTACTTTAGCAGCAAAAAAGGGCGGGCTAAAATGTCGTATCTGTTTTTTGTTCGACATTTTGACCTAGTACATCTCTTCCAACAGGACGAAAATTCTACCAAGAGGTTTCCCTTACTAGCGGCTTTAAATTGGCGTTTCATCCTGTAGCGATGAAAACATTTTGGCTGGCTATACTAAATGTAGTACTAAATACTGACCGCGTTATAGGCGATATTATGCGCAAAGGTTGTGAGCTTACACCTTGTAATTTCTCCGATAGCGCCGCTTATAGCGCTGAAGATTTTGCAATCAAGGCCTGCGCCACCCTCAATTATTGAGTGAAAATAAAATGTACAGCCATGTAAACGTGACCTTTTTTTCTTGAGCTATCTGGAGATCCGATTCCCTGGGTACGTTACCTTGGAGAATTTGCGAACTAATTACCTGTTATTAGACTAGCTCCAGAAATATAAAATGAAATAAACACAGGTAAAAAAAGCATTAGATTTATTGAAACTTACATATTTAGGTGAACAGAAGTGGGTCACTCCAAATGACAAGAACGGTGACTGAGATACAACATGAACAAATTCAAGATTTCTATCTGAATGGTCCTGACTCTCCTTTACGAATATATTCAAAAAGCATTTCTACCCCACTATCAAACTTAGCTCTTTAGTCTTGCGCTGTAAGAACTGGCTCACAATTGGCCCGAGTGGCTTCAAGGATGCGAACCCTCGTCAAATAATACGTCATAAATATTTTTGATGATTAAAAGGTTCACACGGTTCTTCCAGTTTAAAATTCCTCAGAAATATTCTCCGTAGCATTTTTTTGTTACTAATTATCTTAGCGAAATTGAAACTGACTAGATTCGTTGTTTGACTGAATCTAGAATGCAGTTTCTCTTTTTGCTGATTAAAAATTTATTCTCTTGGAAGCGGTATTTGAACTCAATTAGGGGACGTTTAATTTCTGTCCGAATCATCTTTAGAAGGAAACAATCTTTGTATTTTAAATATATCGCATTTTGCTCACGGTACATATCACCCTTCCCATCAATTAATGACGCCCCGTCATTAGTAATTGCTTGCCTTTGGGCTTTCAAAATGTTCGCCATTTATTAACTATTTCTTCTACATAATTATTTTATATTTATGTTATGGCTTAATCAGGAGTGCTAAAAATTTTCTCTATTGCTTTTCTTATTTTATTCTACATCCCTATTTAAAATTCATCTACCGGACTAAGATTATTCATCGTTCTAGGCTAGCTACTGTACTAAAGATTTTTTCTTTTTTTCTACATCTAACACTGATTACTTTTACATTTTCAACAAGGTTGGGGCTATTCTACCTTCACATAAGATTTTTTTTTTGAATTCACTTTTTACAAGGCTTTTTTTATTTTGCTGTCTGGAGATCCGATTCCCTGGGAACATTACCTTGGAGATTTTGCGAACTAATTACCTATTGCTAGGCTGGATCCAGACATATAAAATGAAATAAACACAGATACAAAAAGCAATAGATTTATTGAAACTTACATATTTAGGTGAACAGCAGTGGGTCACTCCAAATGACAATAATGGTGACCAAGATACAACATGAAAGAATTGCAAAGATTGTACGCCAAAAATTCTGTCGAAGCGGTCCTGATTCTACATTACGAATATTTTCAAAAAGCATTTTTACCGCAATATCAAAGGTAGCTCTTCAGTCCTGCGCCGTAAGAACTGGCTAATAATTGGCCCGAGTGCTCCAAGGATGCGAATCTTTAGTCCAATAAATTCTATTAAATATTTCTGATGATTTAAGCGTTCACACGGATCTTACCATTTAAACTTCCTTAGAAATATTGTGCGTAGCATTTTTTTTTTACTAATTATCTTAGCGAAATTCGAACCGACTAGCGTCGTTGTTTGACTGAAGCTAGAATGCAATTTCTCTTTTTGCTGATTAAGAATTTAGACTCTTGGAAGCGGTATTTGAACTCAATTAGAGGACGTTTAATTTCTGTCCGAATCATCTTTAGAAGGAAAGAATCTTGTATTTTAAATATATCGCATTTTGCTCCCGGTACATATCAAGGTGATGAACTTACACCTTGTAATTTATTGAATAGCGCCGCTTATAGCGCTAAAGATTGTGTCAACTAGGCTAGCGCCGCCCTCAATTAATGGGAGAAAATAGAATATGTAGACATATAAATGTGGCCTTTTTTTTCTTGAGCTATCTGGAGATCCGATTCTCTGGGAACGTTACCTTGGAGATTTTGCGAACTAATTACCTATTGCTAGGCTGGATCCAGACATATAAAATTAAATAAACACAGATACAAAAAGCAATAGATTTATTGAAACTTACATATTTAGGTGAACAGCAGTGGGTCACTCCAAATGACAATAATGGTGACCAAGATACAACATGAAAGAATTGCAAAGATCGTCCGCCAAAAATTCTGTCGAATCGGTCCTGATTCTACGTTACGGATCTTTTCAAAATGCATTTTTACACCACTATCAAACGTAGCTCTTCAGTTCTGCGCTGTAAGAACTGGCTTATAATTGGCCTAAGTGGTCCAAGGATGCGAATCTTTCGTCCAATAAATTATTTTAAATATTTCTGATGATTCAAGCGTTCACACGGTTCTTACCATTTAAACTTCCTTAGAAATATTGTGCGTAGCATTTTTTTGTTACTTATTATCTTAGTGAAATTCGAACCGACTAGCGTCGTTTTTTGACTGAAGCTAGAATGCAATTTCTCTTTTTGCTGATTAAGAATTTATACTCTTTGAAGCGGTATTTGAACTCAATTAGGAGACGTTTAATTTCTGTCCGAATCATCTTTAGAAGGAAAGAATCTTGTATTTTAAATATATCGCATTTTGCTCCCGGTACATATCAAGGTGATGAACTTACACCTTGTAATTTCTCGAATAGCGCCGCTTATAGCGCTAAAGATTGTGTCAACTAGGCTAGCGCCGCCCTCAATTAATGGGGGAAAATAGAGTATGTAGACATATAAATGTGGCCTTTTTTTTCTTGAGCTATCTGGATATCAGATTCCCTGGGAACGTCCTTGGAGATTTTGCGAACTAATTACCTATTACTAGGTTGGATCCAGACATATAAAATTAAATAAACACAGATACAAAAAGCAATAGATTTATTGAAACTTACATATTTAGGTGAACAGCAGAGTTATTCTTTACGATCTTTCTAATGGTGCAGTTCCTTTGGTTTTACAATGCCTCCTGGCTGAGTAAATAAAAAATTCAACTTTATCCTACGTGCATATTTTCCACTTTTGTGAAAGCGGAAATTGTCGTAACTAACCAGAGGATTAACCTCCGGTCAGTTAAGACATCAAATTAACAAAGTTTGTTCATCAAATAAACAAAGTGCTGGATTTTCAGCAGGCCTTCAAGATATAGAAATATTCTAATGTTCCATTTTCCAAAGTTACACAATTTCAGTTTAAACAAGGCTACTCAAAAAGAGTCGGTTACAAACTGCCATTTTCTGACCAATCAGTTTCTGAAATAAACATTGCTGTGGAGGGTAAACTTAAGGCAAGGAAAGACACTTCTTCGACAAAAGTGGCTGAGTTTCTTGCTGTCCCAAAGCTGTTGGATTTCTAGCCTGTTATTCCTATAAAAAAAATCAAAGATGTGCGATTAGCCTACAGGTTTATTTCTCCTCTAAATGTGGAGTACTACAGGTGTGTTTTTGCAAGTATGAATCAAGACAACAACCACCCACCCACTGGAGTTCAGAGAGCAATCCCAAAAGAAGGAGTTGCAAACCCTCCCCCCTTAAAAATCTGAGAATGGGGAAAGATAGTCAGTAAGGACCCAATAAGTTACCTTGCTTTTTTTTCCAAGTAGTCGAAATTTCTGAAGTTGTATTATAATCACAATGTAGTAAATTCAGTTTAAACGACCAAAGTGGTGCAAAAAGGTAGAAACGCCATGTCTGAGCTTTAAGATAAGCCTTTGGTATTCCTGAGGAAATATTGATGAAAAAATGTCGTAATAAAATGGGAAAGGAACCCAAGCGCTGCACTTTTGTCGTAACTACTTTACCAGCAAAAAAGGGCAGGCTAAAATGTCGTATCTGTTTTTTGTTCGACATTTTGACCTAGTAAATCTCTTCCAACAGGACGAAAATTCTACCAAGAGATTTCCCTTACTAGCGGCTTTAAATTGGCGTTTCATCCTGTAGCGATGAAAACATTTTGGCTGGCTATACTAAATGTAGTACTAAATACTGACCGCGTTAAAGGCGATATTATGCGCAAAGGTTGTGAGCTTACACCTTGTAATTTCTCCGATAGCGCCGCTTATAGCGCTGAAGATTTTGCAAACAAGGCCTGCGCCACCCTCAATTATTGAGTGAAAATAAAATGTACAGCCATGTAAACGTGACCTTTTTTCTTGAGCTATCTGGAGATCCGATTCCCTGGGAACGTTACCTTGGAGATTTTGCGAACTAATTACCTGTTATTAGGCTAGATTCAGACATATAAAATGAAATAAACACAGATAAAAAAACCAATTGATTTATTGAAACTTACATATTTAGGTGAACAGCAGTGGGTCACTCCAAATGACAATAACGGTGACCGAGATACAACATGAAAGAATTTAAGGCTTCTATCTGAATGGTCCTGACTCTCTTTTACGAATATATACAAAAAGCACTTCTACCCCAATATCAAACTTAGCTCTTTAGTCTTGCGCTGTGAGAACTGGCTCACCATTGGCCCGAGTGGCTTCAAGGATGCGAACCCTCGTCAAATAATACGTCATAAATATTTTTGATGATTCAAAGGTTCACACGGCTCTTATAGTTTAAACGTCCTCAGAAATATTCTGCGTAGCATTTTTTTTGTTACTAATTTTCTTAGCGAAATTCAAACTGACTAGATTCGTTGTTTGACTGAAGCTAGAATGCAATTTCTCTTTTTGCTGATTAAGAATTTAGACTCTTGGAAGCGGTATTTGAACTCAATTAGGGGACGTTTAATTTCTGTCCGAATCATCTTTAGAAGGAAAAAATCTTTGTATTTTAAAAATATCGCATTTTGCTCACGGTACAAATCACCCTTCCCATCAATTAATGACGCCCCGTCATTAGTAATTGCTTGCCTTTGGGCTTTCAAAATGTTCGCCATTTATTAACTATTTCTTCTACATAATTATTTTATATTTATGTTATGGCTTAATCAGGAGTGCTAAAAATTTTCTCTATTGTTTTTCTTATTTTATTCTACATCCCTATCTAAAATTCATCTACCGGACTAAGATTATTCATCGTTCTAGGCTAGCTACTGTACTAAAGATTTTTCTTTTTTTCTACATCTAACACTGATTACTTTTACATTTTCAACAAGGTTGGGGCTATTCTACCTTCACATAAGATTTTTTTTTTTGAATTCACTTTTTACAAGGCTTTTTTTTATTTTGCTGTCTGGAGATCCGATTCCCTGGGAACATTACCTTGGAGATTTTGCGAACTAATTACCTATTACTAGGCTGGATCCAGACACATAAAATGAAATAAACACAGATACAAAAAGCAATAGATTTATTGAAACTTACATATTTAGGTGAATAGCAGTGGGTCATTCCAAATGACAATAATGGTGACCAAGATACAACATGAAAGGATTGCAAGGATTGTACGCCAAAAATTCTGTCGAAGCAGTCCTAATTCTACGCAACGAATACTTTCAAAAAGCATTTCTACCCCACTGTCAGACGTAGCTCTTCAGTTCTGCGCTGTAAGAACTGGCTCATAATTGGCTCGTGCGGACCAAGGATGCAAACCTTTCGTCCAATAAATTTTTTTAAATATTTCTGATGATTCAAGCTTTCACACGGTTCTTACGATTTAAACTTCCTTAGAAATATTGTGCGTAGCATTTTTTTGTTACTAATTATCTTAGCGAAATTCGAACCGACTAGCGTCGTTGTTTGACTGAAGCTAGAATGCAATTTCTATTTTTTCTGATTAAGAATTTAGACTCTTGGAAGTGGTATTTGAACTCAATTAGGGGACGTTTAATTTCTGTCCGAATCATCTTTAGAAGGAAAGAATCTTGTATTTTAAATATATCGCATTTTGCTCCCGGTACATATCAAGGTGATGAACTTACACCTTGTAATTTCTCGAATAGCGCCGCCTATAGCGCTAAAGATTGTGTCAACTAGTCTAGCGCCGACCTCAATTAATGGGAGAAAATAGAATATGTAGACATATAAATGTGGCCTTTTTTTTCTTGAGCTATCTGGAGATCCGATTCTCTGGGAACATTACCTTGGAGATTTTGCGAACTAATTACCTATTGCTAGGCTGGATCCAGACATATAAAATTAAATAAACACAGATACAAAAAGCAATAGATTTATTGAAACTTACATATTTAGGTGAACAGCAGTGGGTCACTGCAAATGACAATAATGGTGACCAAGATACAACATGAAAGAATTGCAAAGATCGTCCGCCAAAAATTCTGTCTAATCGGTCCTGATTCTACGTTACGAATATTTTCAAAAAGCATTTTTACACCACTATCAAACGTAGCTCTTCAGTCCTGCGCTGTAAGAACTGGCTTATAATTGGCCTAAGTGGTCCAAGGACGCAAATCTTTCGTCCAATAAATTATTTTAAATATTTCTGATGATTCAAGCGTTCACACGGTTTTTACCATTTAAACTTCCTCAGAAATATTGTGCGTAGCATTTTTTTGTTACTTATTATCTTAGCGAAATTTAAACCGACTAGCCTCGTTGTTTGACTGAAGCTAGAATGCAATTTCTCTTTTTGCTGATTAAGAATTTAGACTCATAGAAGCGGTATTTGAACTCAATAAGAGGACGTTTAATTTCTGTCCGAATCATCTTTAGAAGGAAAGAATCTTGCATTTTAAATATATCGCATTTTGCTCCCGGTACGAATTTCCCGGTATGTACCGTGAGCAAAATGCGATATATTTAAAATACAAAGATTCTTTCCTTCTAAAGATGATTCGGACAGAAATCAAACGTCCCCTAATTGAGTTCAAATACCGCTTCCAAGAGTCTAAATTCTTAATCAGCAAAAAGAGAAATTGCATTCTAGCTTCATTCAAACAACGACGCTAGTCGGTTTGAATTTCGCTAAGATAATTAGTAACAAAAAAATGCTACGCACAATATTTCTGAGGAAGTTTAAACTATAAGAGCCGTGTGAACGTTTGAATCATCAAAAATAGTTAAGACGTATTATTGGAAGAGGGTTCGCATCCTTGGGGCCACTCGGGCCAATTGTGAGCCAGTTCTTATAGCGCAAGACTAACAAGCTAAGTTTGATAGTGGGGTAGAAGTGCTTTTTGAAGATATTCGTAAAGGAGAGTCAGTACCATTCACATAGAAGTCTTAAATTCTTTCATGTTGTATCTCGGTCACCGTTATTGTCCTTTGGAGTGACCCACTTCTGTTCACCTAAATATGCAAGTTTCAATAAATCTATTGCTTTTTTTATCTGTTTTTATTTCATTTTATGTTTCTGGATCTAGCCTAATAACAGGTAATTAGTTCACAAAATCTCCAAGGTAAAGTTCCCGGGGAATAGGATCTCCAGATAGCTCAAGAAAAAGAGGTCACGTTTACATGGCTGTACATTTTATTTTCACTCAATAATTGAAGGTGGCACAGGCCTTGTTAGCACAATCTTCAGCGCTATAAGCGGCGCAATCGGAGCAACTACAAGGTGTAAGCTCACGACCTTTGGGCATAATATTGCCTTTAACGCGGTCAGTATTTAGTACTACATTTAGTATAGGCAGCCAAAATTTTTTCATCGCTACAAATGGCGAGGTCGGTAGGATGATATGTACCGTGAGCAAAATGCGATATATTTAAAATACAAAGATTCTTTCCTTCTAAAGATGATTCGGACAGAAATCAAACGTCCCCTAATTGAGTTCAAATACCGCTTCCAAGAGTCTAAATTGTTAATCAGCAAAAAGAGAAATTGCATTCTAGCTTCAGTCAAACAACGACGATAGTCGGTTTGAATTTAGCTAAGATAATTAGTAACAAAAAAAATGCTACGCACAATATTTCTGAGGAAGTTTAAACTATAAGAGCCGTGTGAACGTTTGAATCATCAAAAATATTTAAGACGTATTATTGGACGAGGGTTCACATCCTTGGGGCCACGGGCCTATTGTGAGCCAGTTCTTACAGCGCAAGACTAAAGAGCTAAGTTTGATAGTGAGGTAGAAGTGCTTTTTGAAGATATTCGTAAAGGAGAGTCAGGACCATTCAGATGGAATTCTTAAATTCTTTCATGTTGTATCTTGGTCACCGTTATTGTCATTTGGAGTGACCCACTGCTGTTCACCTAAATATGTAAGTTTCAATAAATCTATTGCTTTTTGTAAAAAAAAAAAAATAAATAAATAGGATAACAGTATAATTATGTGCTGCTAGCTTACTTATTTATGTGCTGCTTACTCAAAAAATACAATGCAAAATTAGATTGTATAGCGATTATTAACTAAGCTTTAAAGGTATATCTCAACCGGTCATAAAGGCATATAACAACCAAAATAAAGCTTTGAAGTCCCAACTTTACTTCCATAACCTATCTAATCATAATATATCTATTCTGTTTTACGCCTACAAACCTTTGGCCAATGCCACAAAACGGTTATATATAAAAAAAAATAATAATAATAATAATACGAGTGATGTCAAAACATTGGTGATCAGAGAGAAAGGTTGGAACAGAATATAACCAAAGGTAGGAAGCTCGTGGTCTACTGAGGACGACAACTGGCGTTGGACCACGTCCTGTGGGAAGCCTGGGGAGGAACTCAAGGCTCATGACAGCTATTGGTTTAGAGGAGAGAAAGTCGTGGTTTTTTACTAATCGTTTAATTTCTACCAATAAGAAGACTGCAAGGTGATGACGGTGATATCTTTACTAATGGTCTTATACATGGATTAAGAAGAGGCGAAATCTCATCTTTACAATGGGCATAAGAGCTTTCTAAGATGTAGAATCCCTACAAACATTATTAAACTCATTAATACAGGGCTCTTTGTGTATGTTTTGCAGTAATACTTCGATATCTACCCCTTTCTTAAGTTCATTTGTTTGAAATTGCCTTCCACGTGAAGATTGAAAAATTAAGAAAGTTAAACTATGAAGAAAATTGATCAAAAGTAAATCAAATATGCCTAAAGTGACTTAAAAATTCGATAATCTGACACTATTCATAGCTAGAGCTTGATCTGAATCGTGTTTTGCTCTGATTTTTAGGTTTTTAGTGTTTAATCTTCCTTTTTTTACTTGCCGTTTTGTTCGTTTTTTTGCTTAAAATATCAGTCAAATTCTTATTTAATTATTCTAATAATCAATTCGTACTCAATTTTTTACCTTAATTATTTATTAAAATATAATTTCTCAATAAGTTATTAATTAAAATTCAATTATCTCAATTAAACTAATTAGAACCTGATAATTTATTTAAGTTAGACTAAGGTTTATGTTTAACTTGAAAAGATTGTGCTTCATTTAGTGAAAAACGTTTATTTTTGTCAATTTTTCCTGTTTCTCCCTTTTTATTAGTTATGCGAAATTTATTTGAGCAACATGTATATTAAATTATCCAATTCTGATATAGTGACTACCAAAAAGATTTCCTCTTGAAACCTATATTTCTTTACCCCCATTATGCCCGTACAAATTTCAGTCAGTTTTCAGTATATTTTGATAGAGCGAATTTGTTTTTATTAGCTGAAGTAAACATGACTAGTTCGGAGCGTCGGGTATTTTGAAAATAAGTATAATTTTTAAACTATGAAATTCAGTAGGCTATACCCTTATATCTGGCAGCTTTATAAAATCAAAAAAAATAAAAACTACCAGTACAGAAGCGTCTAATTATGAGCTGATCCTGTTCATATTTATGAACACTATCATGATTTCTGTTCCAAGAGAAACTGTTGGAACTTTGTCTTGTTACAATAAAACAGAAAGAATAGACCCAAGTTACAAAACAGAATTACTATTACAAAATGTGGGTACAATAACCATAAAACAAGGGTGTCGACTCGTAACTAAAGAGTCAACCGTCCGAACGCCGTTAATTACCATGAGCACAAAGAAAATAAGTCCCAAAATAACTCACTTCAAGGCGATCAACCTGTCGTACACTATTCCCAATATAGAAAACGAGGAAATAAAAACCTCGATATGGTCAAAAATAGAAAAGAATAAAGGGACAATAAGGCTTACAAAAATAAGAGAAGCATTAAATTCGCAGATTCCTCTATTTACAAATGAAGACCAGAGATTAACGTATGTGGATAATAAGTACGGATTGTTCTCAACCAATTTCTGGTGGAACATACTATTGGCCGTATGTATTGTATTCGCGACTTTCCTGACCCCAAAAATCATATTGACTTTTAATTACGGAAATATCTTAAGGCTCTGAAGATGAAGACTAAGAGAAGAGCACGAATCAGCGAATAAAATGAGGAGAATAAATCCAGAGCCCAGTAACGTGGTCCAAGCCAAACAATAGGGTAGAAATTAGAAACGAGTGGGTGTAGAGGTCCTCGCTCGTCCTTGTTATGCCTTGTTCCCTTATTGTAGTATCGTTTACGTGAAACCGTGAGGCTATGACGCCGCAACATACGTTTCTTAAACAGTACGGACGTACATGAATAACGCAGGCATGAAATATGTTATAAAATTAAACTTCAAACTCAATAATGTAGTGTAAATTAGGTTTATTTAATAAGCATTGAAGAATTATATAAGCCCTTTATCTATGTTTCCGTTCTCAAAACAAATTTGAAGACATCTCTGTTTTAGATTTCCCAATCGGAATTATGTCGTTTTATTATAAACAAAAAAAAAATTCGTTGTGAGTACTAATATTGGTGTATTTATTTAACTCTGTCTCGAAGCGTGGGGTTTATGTACCCAATTAATGCGTGACTTATTCGTACTATGAGTATTTACTTTAAAGAACGTGTGATTCTGCCTTGTTATTTTTATTATAGGAAGTGGATGGACGCATTGGACATCGAACATTATAATGAGCTGTCCAGCACAGATACAACCTAGCAGCATCTGTTTTCATCAAACCTCAACCGACGATTAGTACTCACCATAGACTCAGGGTAATTTTCATCCCAGCTTCCTCTACAAAAAAAAAGTTACCTTTGGTCGTTATTTTTTCAATCAGGAACCATATTACGCACCAGGTAACATTATATTTGAATCTCAGTATCCAGCACATTATCGAACTGTGTAATCACATAAATTCTGAGAACTCCATCGATCAGTACGAGAAATATCGCCCTTGATAATCATTATGGACCCCAGATTCATTTGACAGAATAGTTGTAATATTTGAAATTAAATGATATTTAATGATCTTTAAAGTTAATTGACATTTGAATATTGTTGAAAATTTTTGAAGTTGAAGTTAAAGATAATATGAAGTTTAGTTCTGAGAACACCATCGATCAGTACAAGATATAAATACATAGATATCGCCTTTGACAATCATTATTGACCCCATAATCATTTGACAGTATAGTGATGATGTTTGAAATTAAATGATATTTAACGATATTTGAAGTTAAATGATATTTGAAGATATTTGAAGATATTTGAATTTGAAATTAAAGACAATTTGAAGTTTAATTTTGAGAACCCCATCGATCAGTACAAAATATAAATACAGAAATATCGCCCTTGATAATCATTATGGACCCCAGAATCATTTGACTGTATAGTGATGATATTTGAAGTTAAATGATATTTAACGATATTTGAAGTTAAATGATATTTGAAGATAGTTGAAGATATTTGAAGTTGAAGTTAAAGACAATATGTTGAAAGGGTCACCATATTTTAATGTCAACCCGTTCCAAATCCAAACTTCAATTCCCCTGTTATTAACCTAGGAATCACCGCAAAGGTTAATCGACGCAAGCCATGAGCTAACAATTTCATAAAAGGCACAAATGAACAATTTTACGCGAGAATACATTCTCTATGTGCCTCAAAATATCCTAAAAATGATTTGCTGAGAAGAAAATAAACGCACGCCCAGTGTTCGACCCCTTAATGATAAGGCAGCCAATGAACTATCAAAAAAAAAGGTAGGTGAGAATGAACCCTGATAGCATATGCCAACACCTGTAGTGGGAATCATAATTTCCCAGTTGACAATTAGAGAAAACTTGTCGTGTGAACACAATCAGGCTCGAACTGTTCCATGAAGAAACCATAACGTAAATGCTTCAAAATTTTTGCCAAGAAAAAAAGAGTGAAGGATATTAATTTACAACAGAAGGATGGAGTACACTAAAGACTCGAAGGTGATGAAATAGATGTGAATTTACATATGTTTCTTCCTAATAACTTTGATAACTCAAAAATCCCAATAGTGAAAGTGTTTTAATGTTACCAGTGAATATGGTAAACCCAATATTGTTTGTTATAAATCATTCATGTATGTACCGCTAGACGTTCAAGTAGAATTAGGTGTAGTATTATCATGTTATTCGTTTAATGTAGTGTAGATAGAATGTAGTATACCATATAGGCAGCAAAAAAAAGCCTTGTAAAAAGTGAATTCAAAAAACTTATGTAAAGGTAGAATAGCCCCAACCTTGTTGGAAAAGTAAAAGTAATCAGTGTTAGACATAGAAAAAAAAATCTTTAATATAGTAGCTAGCCTAAAACCAAGAATAATCATAGTCCGATAGATGAATTTCAGACAGGGATGTAGGATAAAATAAGAGAGGTAATAGCGAAAATTTTTAGCATTCCTGATTAACACAAAAAATAAATATAAAACAATTATGTAGAAGAAATAGTTAATAAATGGCGAACATTTTAAAAGCCCAAAGGCAAGCAATTAGTAATGACGGGGCGTCATTAATTAATGGGTTGGGTAATATGTACCGGGAGCAAAATGCGATATATTTAAAATACAAGATTCTTTCCTTCTAAAGAAGATTCGGACAGAAATTAAACGTCCTCTAATTGAGTTCAAATACCGCTTCCATGAGTCTAAATTCTTAATCAGCAAAAAGAGAAATTGCATTCTAGCTTCAGTCAAACAACGACGCTAGTCGGTTCGAATTTCGCTAAGATAATAAGTAACAAAAAAAATGCTACGCACAATATTTCTAAGGAAGTTTAAATGGTAAGAACCGTGTGAAAGCTTGAATCATCAGAAATATTGAATATAATTTATTGGACTAAAGGTTTGTGTTCTTGGTCCGCCTGAGACAATTATTAGCCAGTTCTTACGGCGCAGAACTGAAGAGCTACGTCTGACATTGCGGTAAAAGTACTTTTTGAAAGTATTCGTTATGTAGAAGTAGGACCGCTCCGACAGAATTTTGGCGTACGATCTTTGCAATTCTTTCATGTTGTATCTTGGTCACCATTATTGTCATTTGGAGTGACCCACTGCTGTTCACCTAAATATGTAAGTTTCAATAAATCTATTGCTTATAATCTGTAAATCTGTGTTTATTTCATTTTATATGTCTGGATTTAGCCTAATAATAGGTAATTAGTTCGCAAAATCTCCAAGGTAACGTTCCCAGGGAATCGGATCTCCAGATAGCTCAAGAAAAAAAAGGCCATATTTATGTGTCTACATATTCTATTTTCTCCCATTAATTGAGGGCGGCGCTAGCCTAGTTGACACAATCTTTATCGCTATAAGCGGCGCTATCGGAGAAATTACAAGGTGTAAGTTCACGACCTTTGGGCATAATATCGCCTTTGACGCGGTCAGTATTTTGTACCATACTTAGTATAGCCAGCCAATTTTTTTCCATCGCTACAATCCGTTCTTCTATCTACAATACGTTTAGCTCCACAAAAACTGATTTTTTCAATTTTTTTTTGTTTTTGAAAATAGAAGTACCCTTCATGCTCGTCTGTTTCAGCTATTACGTACTTTCATTTACTAAAGTAAAGGCGAAAGAGGGTCAATCACTGGTACTCAGCCGTGGAATCATTAATACGGCTGAAACTAAAAATCACCTTAAACAGCATAGATGATGTTTTTATCCGTTCTCTGAAAGAGTAGGACTGAATTGTCACTCTTCGTGTTTCAAAAAGGTATGCTCTGCATCAAAGGCCCCATATGGGCAGTATTAGACTTTAGCAAAGTTTATGATTCATTTGGATGCACCATCTCACTCTACTGCCAGTGCAGAGAGGTAGTTTTCCGATTTGGTGAATATTAAAAGCACACTCGAGAACGGACTGTTAATCTTTGATGCACCCTAAGCAACCTGTCTAGCACCGTTCATTCTTAGCCCCTCCCCTAGCTCTGCGTACTGCTTACAAGAAATGGTTACTGAAAGTGGAGGGCCCCAAAGAAAACATTGGAAGGTTAGCCCGTAGTAATTCCTTAAGTGTTAATACTTATACTTGCAATTACTAAATCATTCAAACTGATTTTGAGTCCTGTCTGGTCTAAATGATAGTTAATGGTTTATACTGTAGGAAAGTTATATTTTTTCTATTGATTGAATTTTACCCTTTTTTAAATAAAATATATGCTTAACAAGATCTTTATTTCCATATGTGCCAGGATACTTTTTTTTCTGGGATTGTTATCTTTTTGAAGTATTACTAATCAAAATTTTAAAGTTCAACATTTGGAGCAGAAGATTGAGGGAGAAGGCAGTCCCCCTCGTATTTAAAGGTAACCCTAAATATAATATTACAATGGACAGAAAAATAAAATTAGTCTTTTACAAACGGAAGTAAAGGGTGTATGTTTAAAACTGAACATACAGAAATTTTTCCATACATGAGAGGGACCACCCCCATCCTAAGCCTCCCACTATTTATGGTATTTTTTTTTATTATTTTTCTACATAGACTATACTCGCAACAAACATAAAGTGCAAAGGCAGGAGGTTGCAAGGAGTGGTAGCCCGCCATTTTTTGTTATAGGACCATGTCTGTTCTTTCAAGTTTTAACGTCGCTACCCTCATTAGAAAAGACGTTCTTTTTGTTTCATCAATACTCGAACATCTATCACTAATCAATTCCCATAAGATGGACTTGTTTTACTAAGTTCTGTAAAACATTGGAAAAAATGTATAAGGAACAAATGAACACCTGACCTGTTATATAGGTATGAAGTGACTCCTTTTTGTCCGTGGACACTTGCAATTGGACCCCTGATTATATTATTTTATAGTTTGACCGATAGTTTAGTACGCACATAGTTTCTCAAAGGTTTTATTCAAAATATACTTCTCTAATAAAAAAAAAATAATAATAATAAAAGAGGCTGCAGTGCTTTAGAATGATTGTCGCAGGATTAGCAAATCCTTCTAATTGCATCGAGAACCTGCGGTGTTTCACTTTTCCTATAATATCATTATTCGTTAGCAGACTTACATGTGATTACTTTTGACGGTTGATCATATGCTATCAGTTACAGTATATTTCTCACACAATACAATAGAAATAGTTTGTCTTCCCGATAAAACCAGAAACCATATTTATTAACTTTCTCATGGAGAGAAAAAATTCAAGCTTAGAAATTAGAAATTAAGTTCACACGGAAGTGTATCTAACCAGGAAGCTCACCATAATGGAACAGGATAAACATTTCTAATACTTCCGGTAACTATGGAGAGTAAATATAACGACGACAGCTCTATATGTAATGGATATTAAATACTTTCAAATATAGTAACATCTGTTGCAAGTAGGGGCACAAATCGAGGGAAAAATATGGAACAATGTCTCACCTAGGATGGAACATTCCAGATTTGTCGAAGTATATTTCTAAGACGTTGGATCCACCAGGATGTTTCACCACAACATATAAGGCAAAAAGACTAGTTAAGTGGTTCAATTAAAACCGTTTTCCAAAAAAGTTTCAAAAGAAAAACAATGAGCGACAGCATCTAAAACTAGCAGAAACCAAGTCATATAGCAAGATTAGATATTTACATTAAAAAAAAATTCACCATTACAAGCCCAAAGGGCCAAATTGGTCGTCGGGGTAAAAAAAAACAAGACAAAAGTATTAAAAAAAGTAAAGAAAATAGAACTCCCTGAAGGACACAAAATTAAATTGACAGAATGAACAATTCGTTCATTGATACTTATTCAAAACCGCCATTTTGTCAAATTTGTCAAAAAAATTAAATATGTAAAAAGTCAAACTAAAATGAACATAAATAATAAATAGCCAGGAACAAATAAATGAAAACTAAAACATGCAAAAATGAATTATCAAGTCAAACTTAAAATGAACTGAAATTAACATGTGTGAGATTGGGGCTACTGCCCCTCGAACCCTCTAAAGGCTAGAATGCCACTGCACCTAATTAAAAGCAATATGTACTCTTGATATGTACTCTTGATTGTGTGCAAAAAAGAACATATTAATGCCTATATCAAACTTTTAAAGAGAACATTGGAAATTTTTGAAGCAATCTCTATAGTTACTTGAAGCATTATTTTGAACTTTACTTTCTTTTAACAACTTCTTTTTTATTTCTGTTTTTCCAAATTAACTTAGTTAGTTCTAATTTCTAAGATTTCATTATATGTTAGTTGTGGCAATATCTCAAAAGTTATTTCAGCTTTTCTGCTCAAGAGCTAAAATTTTTTACTGCCTTTTAGATTTTAGGCAAAATGTGAACATTCAGCCAAAATATCAGTCGTAATTTTTGTACACATATTTAATCAAAGTTTTATCTTAGAACTTTGGAGTGAAGGGGGGGCAGTTTCAATTATGCATATTGAAAATATTTTGGCCTCTTACGATGCTTAAGCCATCCTGAAATCAATTCTGTGGTATCTTACTCCACCATTTTATAAAAAAAAAAATTATGTTTGTTGTAAATGTTAGTGTTTTTAATATATGAATGTCTAGGTCATTTATAAAAATAGTTTAAACAAAGTTTCAGACATCACAAATCTATAAATCAAATGTCCAAAATATTTTACAATCATTGATATTCCCTTGGCCTGTTTATGTACCTTGTAGAATTCAAGCCTATCCAACGGAACAGATTCTATTTTTGCTTTAGGAATCGATAGAACCGAATTTTTCGACATTTTTCAAAAAATGATGGTCTTCTTTTGGAGTTTTGGTTCGAAGTTTTTATTTTTGTGCATTGAGGGCCTTTTGACCCAAGGACTTCTGGTTATAAGTTCCAAGCTGACTGGAAAACAAGATTTTTGTTCCGTTTTAGGACTCATTCTTTGGGGAGCTCGTGCAACTTATCTAAAATTAGTTTTATATAAAAGCGCTCTCATTGACCTAGAACATACAGATATAGATTGTAAGCCGTTCAAAAGCAGAGTTTGTTGGTCCTTCTTTGGGTCCTTTTTTCCTGACCCAAACTGTGTCCCATTAGCCCACAGGCTTACATATGCAAGTTTTAAGCTTAAAAAAAAAAAAAAAATTAAACATTATAGTGAATTTCATTATTGTTGACGTTTTACAAATAAAAAACCACAATGTTTGAATTCCATGCTAGTTTTCAATCAAGGTCCAATGACATTCAAACGATTTAGAGCATATGAGAGAGGAAAAAGAGGTGTCACTGCTGTTAATTGTAAACCTTGGTTAGTCTTGGGGTAATTTTTTTTATTTTATTTTTTGCTGCGTTGTTGTCGATGTTATGACAAATAAAAATATGCTACACACTATTATTATTATTTTATATTGCTATACACTACTGTAAACACACTATTATTTTTTATATATTTATAATTACTTGATTTATTAGGTAAGTGCTTATGTGGACTAACGCCCGACCGTAAACCCTCACAAGGTTTTCTCCAGCGGGAAAGTATTGCTTTTCTTTATTTATTTTTAATTGTTAAAAATAAAACTTGAACTTGAAATCTACTCAAAATATTTATCCATAGTAGCATCTGTAATCTTTATGTTTGAGATGATTATTCCTTTTAATTTCCGCTCAGTTGAGATTTCGTTTATTCATCGTAAATAATCTTAGTTCGTTTTAAGCTTGAATTATTATGTGGCTTTATTTTTGCTCGTTTTAGTTTGGAATATGGCTCTTTACTTTTCTTTCAAAAGCTATTTTTTGGAAAAGTGTTTTAACCTTAATTTCTGTTTGTTTTTTCAAGCTTTATAGTTTTACTACTGTTTAATTGTAGGAAAAATTACAATTTGTAGACATCCTTTGACATACAGATAACTACTACAGATGAGTAAAGAGCCATATTAAAGCCAATTACAAACTTAATAATAGTTTAAGCTTGAAATGAACAATGATTTCTATGAACAAATGAATAAAACCCAAAACGAACAGAAGTTATAATGAACAATCACATCAAACATAGAGACAATAGATATGATTGGATGAATAAAAAAAAAACTTTTTCCCATGCTGACCAATGGTGTACGTTGCACAGATACCGATCTCCTGATTCAATTCCTTCGGCCGGGAGTGGAATGCGTGGTTGGGGGCAAATCATCCGACGCTTTTCCCCCAGGTTTCTCCAGGTACCCATCTAAAGCTGGGTCGACTGTGAATTAGCTTACAGGGTCACACAATTGACTCCCGTTCCAAACCAAATAGCCAGCAACACCAGGTCTCGAACCCCTGACCTTAATATTCCAAGTATTGGATGAATAGCTTAATCCTAATAAAAATAGACATTAAAATGAATAATCAAGGCAATTTTAAACAAACAGAAGTCACTGCAAATAAATGTAGCACTAACGGCCCCCCTAGACCTTCTAAAGACCAGAGCGTAATTTGTTATTCACTGGAAAAAAAAAGTATATTTTAAACAGTCTCTCTTTTCTAATTATCAAACAGTTCGTGGTAACGAACTGTAAGTAAGGAGCGACCCGGCTCAATGGTAACCGAAACTCTAAAACACGGAATTTTGATACCAATAGATACATCAAAAGAATCAGATTTTAATTCTGATTTCAAATATATAAGTTTCATCAAGTTTAGTCTTACCCATCAAAAGTTATGTGCCTGAGAAAATTTGGCTGATTTTCGAAAAAAGGGGGAAAGACCCCCTAAAAGTTATAGAACCTTAATGAAAATCACACCATCATATTCAGCGTATCATAGAACCCTACTGTAGAGGTTTCAAGCTCCTATCTACAAAAATGTGGAATTTTCCATTTTTTGCCAGAAGAAAGTTCACGGATGCGTGTTTATTTGTTTGTTTGTTTTTTTTTTGTTTTTTTTTCCCGGGGGTGATCGTATCGACCCAGTGGTCCTAGAATATCGTGGGAGGGCTCAGTGGAACGGAAATTAAAAGTTATAGTGCCCTTTTTAAGTGACCAAAAAAATGGAGCGCAACTAGGCCCCCTCCCACGCTCATTTTTTTCCCAAAGTCACCTGATCAAAATTTTGAGTTAGCCATTTTGTTCAGCATGGTCGAAAATATGATAAAAATGTCTTTTAGGATGACTTGATCCCCCAAAGTCCCCAGGGGGAGGGCTGAAAGTTATGAACTTTACTCAATGTTAACATATAGTTTTGGTTATTGGGAAGTATACAGACTTTTTCAGAGGAGATTTTTTCTGGTAGGTGGGGGAAGGAGAGGGTCGGGGGCTATATGGAAGGATCTTTCCATAAAGGAAGTTTTCATGGGGGAAGGGAAATTGCCATGAAGGGGGCGCCGGATTTCCCAGCATTATTAAAGAAAAAGATCAGGAATTAAATAAAAAAAACAAGTTTTTCAACTGGTCAACTGATTGTGATTAAGAGGTCATTTTTAAAGAACTGAAAAAAAATTCGAACTATAGTTTAAAGAGCAGGGTATTGACTAGGGGCGAACCCCCTAATATACGTGTTAAAAATTTATGAATATAGAAGTTCGTTACGTAAGTTAATTCTAAGTTACGTATATTTATTACTAATAAAAACGTTCGTAAATAAAATTAAAGAAGTTTCGAGAAAGCCATTTAACCAAATATACTATGTAAATTTTGTTTTAACTATTTATGTACGGTGAGCCAAAATCAAAACCTGCATTAATTCAAAAACGTTCAAAAATTAAATAAAAACAACAAGTTTTTTTTAACTTAAAGTAAGAAGCAACTTTAAAACTTAAAACAAACAGAAATTATTCTGTATATGAAGGGGCTGTCCCTCCTAAACGCCTCGCTCTTTACGCTAAAGTTTTACTTTCTAACAACTCTATTTTTTTAAACAATAAAAAAACTTTAGCTTAAAGAGCGAGGCGTTGAGGAGGGGACAGCCCCCTTCATATACGGAATAATTTCTGTTCGTTTTAAGTTTTAACGTCGTTCCTTACTTTCAGTTAAAAAAACTTGTTTTTTTTATTTAATAATATTGAAGAGACCAGAGCGTCATTTGTTATTTACTGGAAAAAAAGTATATTTTAAACAGTCTCTCTTTTCTAATTATAATATTGAAAGTCAGAACTACTAAGACCTTTAAGAATTCATATGATTTTATTTTGAATAATCAGTCTAATTTCATAACTTCTTTACTGTAATCTTGATTATTATCGTGATGTTCTTTTTTGTTGTTGTCGGTGCTTTGACGAATAAGAGCGCAATATATATTGTTTTCTGTAAAATTCAAATGCTACTTAATTCGTTTAGAAGGTTTAAGAAGGGGGAGAGTGTGTGACTCCCCCTTATTACCAGTAGCTCTTATTAATAACATCATAAAGTGTACATCTGTCTGTCTATTTGTCCCTCCAATGATTTGTTGCTGGAAACGCAACATTTTAAAATATAAATAACCTATGCATTTTAGACCATAGAGTGCAATAAATAGTTCAAAACCTGGTGACTGTACAAATACTTTTATTTATTTTAATAAAATTAAACTATTAGAGCTTAAGAAAACTAATAGAGGCTTACAAGCATTTGCGAGTGCTGATGTTAAACGATGATGTTTGCGTCTAATTAATTAGACACAATTATTTATTAATTAAACTTAAGTTTAAGATGTTCAAAAGAGAAATAATGAAAAGAAAACAACAGAAGATCAAGACAGAAAAGAAGTTAAGCAGCTGACAGAAAAAGGAAAGCCACAAGGAAAGGAACAGAAGAGCGGATTTCTCCTTGCTATTGTCCTTAGTTTGTTTTGTTAGAATTCCTTACTGAAGAGCATCGTTAGGTTGTAGATCGTGTTTTTTAACCTTTTTATTTCTAGAAATTTCAGCCATCTTATTACATACCGTATAATCTTTGCTTTAGGCAATGAGAACCGGATCAGTTGGCCGGTTAGTTCCCCCCCCCCCCATGCAAATTTCAAAACAAATCGATTTGAAGTAAACCTTGCATCATCTTTTGTTGCCCGTAATAGCCATCGTAAACTGGATGCCTGGTTTACAAAACTGTTCTAAGTCAATTAACATCAATCCTAAGTCAGCGAAACGAATTTCTTTTTTTTTCCCGATATGTTTAGTTTAAGGGAAATATTGTTGACTATTTATTATTTTACTTTTTTCATGTTCATATTGTCACATAATCGGTTCTTATCCAGCCACAGTTTCTTTCTTTGCGAAAATTCATCTTCAAAGTTTAAACGCCAGATTTTATTTAGTTTTTCTTTGTGAAAACAAAAGTCCACTGAGATAGAAAGGTATTGGGCGTTTAAAAATCTCCAGTCGGCCATGCCTTACTGCTCTTTTACTTCCTTCCTGGGAGATGGACGTTCTACCTGGCCGCTTTGCTTCCGGATTACTTCCTCTACTTCCGCAGTTTCCGGGGAGTCTGCACTCCTGGTTCCGCATCTCTAAATTAAGCACAGAGAAAAACGACACGCAAACTAAAAATGATTCAAATTGACAGCCATAAATTCTCAGGGTATTACACAGAGCCGGGACCTCCTAACTGGTTTGTTGTAATGAACCACCTTTTGTAGGGTTACTAGGAATTCCACAATAAAATAGTAATTGTACGTCAATTCTCTGCGTTAGCAATAGAACAACCATGGGAACAACACAAATACAAAGTTACATGCAAAGTTACTCGGTGCAAGAATACGAATCTGTCCTTCAATAGGCATCCCTTCTTGGAACACAAGTTTAAAAAATTTATAAAAAGTATTTAATATCCACCATAGACTATATAATAGCATCGGTTTAATGAAGAGCGATAACCGTCCTATTTACTAATTTTTCCCCCAAGCGGCTTCATATGAAAATGGCTAGCCGTATAAACTTATGTGTGTGTGTGTGCATATGTTACGGTGAATGTCCAAAATCTGGTCAATGTGAACATTCACCGGTGAATGTTCAAAATTCATTTGACTCCGCTTGGATTCAGTTAGCTTTGCGAGTCAGCTTTTTCAGTCTTATTCAACCTATGATGGTAAAAGTTAAAGTTAGGTTAGATTATGTTAGTTAGGTTGGGTTTGGTTAGATTAAGTTAGTCTATGTTAAATTTGGTTCTAAATATCAGAATTGGGTTAAAAACCTAACTTAAGCTAACCAAAACCCACCTAACCTCTTCTAACCAAACTTAATCTACTCCAACCTAATGTGTCATCACCAAACCTTGCATTAAATTGAAAATATTGACTGGCAACGCTGACTAAATCCAAGGAGAAGAAAAGGTATTTCGGACATTCACCGGTGAATGTCGACATTAACCAATCTGCGGACATTCGCCGTAACATATATACATAAACATAAAGGACACCCTAGACGGTCAATAATTTTGATCAAAAGCTTCCGTCAATCAATTGATTAAAGCGTGATTGACCGTCTAGGAACAGATTGAGTCATTCAAACTTTCTATCAATCACCATCAACGCTTGAGTCAAGCTTGAAACAGGTCTTAGACGGTCAATAATGCTTCAATCAATTGATTGATAGAAGCTTTTGATCAAAACGATTGACCGTCTAGGGTGTCCTTAAGAGAGCTCCATGCACTACCCAAGAGATAAAGGTTTGTTCTAAAACCCTGAAGTTCTTCTTTTCTTTGTCGTTTTATGCTTCACATCTGGTGGAGTTATTTTTCTTGTTAATGGGAATGCAAGACATACCAATTAAACCCAACCAAACAAACTAAGGTTTAGATGGTAAAATCTGACATATGGCAAATGATCCCACAGCATAATAGCTCCTAAGATTTACCTGTAAATTGCCACGTGCCGAGACATGATACTTTAATAAGGTGTTAAAAACTCATAATGGGGGGTCGTCTCCGGTCTAAGAAAAGTAAATTATGCTGCAGGATTACAAAATAATTTATTTATTAATAATTTTCAGACCCTTAGTATTCTCTCTTTACTTCTTTTATGTCAGTTTTGCGACTATTTTGCCGTCTTTGTTAATCAACCCCATACCTTTTGAAATAGATTCTTCTGTATGTGCCTGTAGGACTTAGAGGCAGGAAAGTCACTGACGGAAAAATACGGATAGTGATTACGTTCCCATTTTGAAAGGTATGTTTTTTCCAAGAAATATTTTTCAAAGGATAAAATATCTCACTAATTTTAGACCACTTGCCTTGCTAACCTCTACCATATATAGTATCATTTATCAAACACTTCGTGGTAACGAACTGTAAGTAAGGAGCGACCCGGCTCAATAGTAACCGAAACTCTAAAAAACGGAATTATGATACCAATAGATAGATCAAAAGAACCAGATTTTTATGCTTATTTCAAATATATAAGAAAATTTGCCTTATTTTTGAAAAAAGGGGAAACAATCCCTAAAAGTCATGGACCTTTAATGAAAATCACACCATCAGATTCAGCATATCAGAAAACTTTACTATAGAAGTTTCAAGCTCCTATCTGCAAAAATGTGGAAATTTGCATTTTTTTGCCAGAAGAAAGATCACGGACGCGTGTTTATTTGTTTTTTTTTTTTGTTTATTTATTTTCCCAGGGGTCAAGGCCGTATCCAGGGGGGGGGGGGGTTACCCGGTTTGAACCCCCCCCCCCGAAATGTTTTGACCGACTCGAAAATAAGTCGAAAATTAGTAAAACCTAGGTAAAAATCAGTAAAATTAGTCGAAAACTGAGTCAAAAATTAGTAAAACCCCCCCAAAAAAGTCAACAATTAGTAAAACCCCCCCTGAACAAAAATCCTGGATACGGCCCTGCCAGGGGTGATCGTATCGATCCAGTAGTCCTAAAATATCGTGAGAGGACTCATTCAAACGGAAATTAAAAGTTCTAGTTCCCTTTTTAAGTGACCAAAAAAATTGGGGGGGGGGCAAATGGGCCCCCTCCCACGCTCATTTTTTTCCCTAAGTCAGCCAATCAAAATTTTGAGATAGCCATTTTGCTCAATATAGTCGAAAATCTAATTAATATATCTTGGAGGATGACTTAATCCCCCGCACTTCCCAGGGGAAGGGCTGTAAGTTATGCACTTTGCCCATTGTTTACATATAGGCTAGTTTTGGTTATTTGGAAGTATACAGGCGTTTTCAGGAGGAGTTTTCTCTGGTGGGGGGGGGGGGTCAGAGTAGGGGTTACGGGGGAGAATCTTTCTATGGAGGATGTTTCCTTGGGGGAAGGGACATTTCTATGAAGGGGGTGCCAGATTTCCCAGCATTATTTAAAAAACGATCAGAAATTAAATAAAAAACAAGTTTTTTTTCAACTAAAAGTAAGGAGCAACATTAAAAATAAAAAAGAAAAGAAATTATTACGTATATGAGGGGGTTCACCCCCCAGTCAATACCTCGCTCTTTACGTAAAGTTTTTTTTAGTACTTTCAAAAGAGCTATCTATTCTAATTAACCGACTTTGTGGTTCAGGGGTTTGTGATTCGAACAAAATTCAAACTTTAGCGTAAAGACCGAGGTTTTGAATAGGGGGCGAACTCCCTAATTTACGCAATAAAAACATACGAATATAGAATTTCGTTGCGTAAGTAAATTCGTAAGTTACGTCAGATCAAAATTTCGAGAAAGCTATTTAGCCAAAATAAGTAAAATTAATATACGAATTACGTTTTAATTATTAATGTATGACGAGCCAAAATAAAAACCTGCATTAACATCAATACGTTTAGAAATTAAATAAAAAAACAAGTTTTTTTTTAACTTAAATTAAGAAATGTCATTAAATCTTAACACAAACAGAAATTAGTTCGAATATGAAAGGGGCTATCCCCTCCTCAACGCCTCGCTCTTTACGCTAAAGTTTGACTCTTTCTCACAACTTTATTCTTTTAAACAATAAAAAAAACTTTAGCGTAAAGAGCAAGGCGTTGAGGAGGGGACAGCCCCTTTCATATACGGAATAATTTCTGTTCGTTTTAAGTTTTAATGTTGCTCCTTACTTTCAGTTAAAAAAAATTTTTATTTAATATATCATGGACTGAACAGATGCTTATTAATCGTGCCGTTCCAAACCCACTTAATTGTCAAAATTAAAACACATTATCTAAAAGAAAGTGTTGAATACCCACGATTCTATAATACATTTAATATTAGGTTTTACGGAAAATGATGGCACTTATTGGTTTTTGAAAGTGAACAAATTGAAAAAAAGACGTTTGTGGGGTTGTCAGGCTTCAGCAATCGATAATAAAAGGACTAATTTTCTATCCTACACAAAAACCTGAAAACCTACGTGGACATATTCAAGACGCACGCACTTTAACTATATAATTTAAGAAATTTTCATAAATAAAAGACAAACAGAAAAATAAATAGTCTTGGTATGTTCCCGTCCCCAAGACGGAGAGTTTCGACATTTCCATTACTCTGGCAAAATGTAGCAATTTCGATCCGAAGCGTTCATTTTTGGATCACAAAGATGCTACATAAGCGTATTTACCAATTTTTGGCCTTCCAAAGATGAGTTCGTCTCAACCCTCCCCCTTGAGAACCACGACCGAAACCGCATTCTATTAAATATAGTCTTGCAAAATATAGTCTGGATAAGTCTTGCAAAGAATATGGATGAAAAAACAATCCAATTGGCAACCAAATACAAATACAAAAGAGACAAAGGGCATTCAAAGACAAGAAGGGTAGCCGATTAACAGGGGGTCAAAAATACGTGCAAAGCAACATATTGTCTGATCATAGGCAGCGCAATAGTGCTGGCTAAGTAATGAGCAATGTGGGCAGGAGCAAATTCCCAGCATTTTATGGGGGGGGGGCAAGTGGGGTTCATATCCGGATAGTAAAGAAACATGGAATATATATAAAACAATTCTTCTTATTTTTTGGTGGGGGGGCAGTTGCCCCCCACAAACGACGTCCCTGTATATGGTCACAATGTATTACTTTTTTTGGTCTTAGACCAGAAGGAGTATCGAAGGAGTTGTCACAGAAACTTCGAAAAGGGCTCATTTGATTGGAAATTGAAAGGGCTAGTGCCCTTTCTAATAGTCGAAAGCTATTGGAGATTTTGTCATATTACTCATGTTAATTTTTGCTCGTTTTGTGTTTGACTCGGCTATCCATTGTAATTTCTGGTCGTTTTGAGTTTCATTTATTTATTCATAGTGGTGTGTGGTAGTTTTGCGCTTGGAAGATTATTTGAATTTATCTCTGTTCATTTTTGGCTAAATGGAGCTCTTTACTTTTCTTTGAAAAACTTGTTTGTGGAAAATGTTCTTTGAATTAATAGTCGAAAAAAGACACATTTCTGGCAAAGATTGTTTTTATTTAACGTTAGCATCTCCATAAAAATATAAGCTGGATTTCATCTACTCAGTAAAGGTTTATGCAGATACAACCTTAACCAGAGATTACCTTTTCACACGAACCTTTACTTACTTTAGAAACTGGCTATTTCTTTTGGATCCTTAATTCATTTTGTAATCAAAAGCTTTTCTTCCATCATAGTGTTTATTTCAACTGGGAAATAAGCTGAAGCGTTTCTAATTTACTGCCTCAAGGTGATTATCCTTGGTAATACCTTGAATACGAACCACGCCCAAAGAGTTCACAAAAAATATGTGCAATTTAGTAAAGGAAATCTCTTAAGGGTGGGGTTTGGTGTAATTTCGGTAAGAGGGACAAATTTGGATAGAAGACCTCGGTTTTATCTATTTGATAGTCAAGAAAAATGATGACCTCATTCTAGCAAAGTCACGAAAAAGCATTATGAATTGACAAGGAAAATATCCCCGCTGTGTTGGAAATGTCTTTCTTTTTCACTTTTTATTTTTGGGGGTTCCCTATTAATTAATTGAAACGGTTAGCTTGAATATTAAAGATAAAAGTAGGACATGTCACAAAAACTCAAATCAACTGGTCAATTCTGTACTATTAGAAAGAGGAAGACAAAGCACAATCATCACAATTATAATTATATTGAATAAATTAAAGCTGCTGATGGTGCTTCTTTGTCGTTCTTGTTATGTGCAATCAATGTAAAGACTTGGATTTAGAGACAGGCTTGGGTCCTTCTACGTCTGCTGATTATGATTAAGTGTAAGGTTGACTTTTCAGGTCCCACCGGCCGCAGTTTTCTTTAAATTGTTTGTTTAGGCTCCACCTCAAGAAGTCTATCGCAGCCTAGGAACCTTTGATTTATCTCAAAATATACAACACAAAATATTGCAGACTTAAATATTTATTGCTGGTTTGATGACTTGTTGAATTTTGTGTTCGTGTTAGATATTATAATAAGAGTTGTCCTAAACATGAGGAGGGCTGTCGTCCTCTAAACCCTCTCTGGACGTTATTGTCTAGCTTTTGTAATACAATGCTTCGAAAACATTGGCTCATTTAGAGGTAGTCTATTTGCTTCGCAAAATGAAGCAACATTTTTGCAAATATGAGAAAGATGGCCACACAATCAGACATTTTTCTCAAGTGATTCATTGCATCGAACAGTAGGCTAAATAAAAAGTGATTCTTTGTCATTGTCATTAGATTCCAAAAATCGAAAAACTACTTATTTTATAATACTATGTAAATCAAAATAATCTACTTTCAGCATTGATTCCAAGTAAGTAAAATTCATTAAGCTTTGGTTTAGAAATGAAACACTTTTAGCATGAATATTTGTAGAATGTTATGAGAAAGAAGGGAAACACTCCATGAAATTGACAAGATTTCCTTACAAATTCTAATAAAAATTCCAAACTCGTGAAAGACCAGAAACGGTGCCTGTAACTCCCTTCCTATCAAAATACAAAATTCCAGGGTTATAAACAAGTGCTCATTTGTGTGTTGGTATGCTTTTTCTCCAGGGGTTATTGTATTGAAACTATGCTGTGGTCATACAATATTGGGAGAGGGCTCATTTGAATTAAAATATTAGTTTCTAGCGCTGTTTCAAGTATTTAAAGATTTAACAAATTATGTGAGCAATAAAAATTAAATTTAAAATTTAAATTTAGCAGAAAGCAGCTTACGTTATACCCAAATTAATCATATATATATATATATATATATAAATTAATTTGAGTGAAGAAACAAGACAGGAAACAAACAGAAGCTATTAAACAGGGGTGCCAAACTGAAAAAGAACATAATTTAGCGCCATAGTGGGGATTTTACTACCTCTCAAACCCCACAAAAGGCTAGATTGTAGTTGGCACTCCACTGAAAACCAGATAGATTACTTGAAGTGAAAGCTTTTGTAGAACCAAGTGTTCCTTCTATAAATTTGGAAGGGATTATTTTAAAATGAGGAGACAAGTGAAGAAAATAAGTTATTCTTAAACACTCAAAATAAAGATAATTGCCCCTTATATTTTGTTTCGTAAAAATTTTTCACAAATAAACAGGATCCTGCTGCCCCTCAAAGCCTCAAATAGGCTAAAGTGTCATCTGCGCTTTATTTTAAACTAAATAAATAGCTTAGAAAGAAAGTTTAGTTTGATCAGTTATTTTTCATACACTTAAAGGAATTCATTTTAGAACAAAGATTGTTAAAAATATTTAATATCAAGTAAACAACATTAAACTGATTGTTACGAATATATTTAAGTTGAAAAAAAAGAATTCATGTGAATTTGAGCGGGATTTTATTTTTAACACTTAACGGTTTTTTTTAGTTTTTTCTATGTATTATTGTTATGTTGGCGAATATGTTTTAACAATAGCATTAGTTGATGATAATTGACCACAGAGGCGTGGTATTATTAGCTGCACCGGGAGGTATTGCGGGTGAAGGAGCTGTAAAATGGTGTTTGCTTTTCTAAGACATCCAAAATAATTTTTCGGCAATATCAACCCAAAATTTGTAATAAAAAACCTCTGAAATCCTTATATTCTAGCTTTAATAACAATAAAATGGTATCTATGAAAAATTAGAAAATATATTTGGCATTATACTTGACATGGTCGCTAAATTGCTGCTTTGTTGAGAGGAAGTTTTTTTAGAATCAAATATTTACTTAATATATTTTGGTTTTTGGACTTCTATAATGCAACATTAGCCTACTATTTTTCATCAACCAATTGAAAAACGCTTTGGTACCAGCTTTACAGGTCAGGGGATACCTATCTCTTCTAATTTCCCCCTAGCATTAAAAAATACTTTTTGGGAGTGTTTTTATTGAAAAATTGGAAAAAATTCATCCAAGATGTAAAAATTACATTTTTACCTCCTTCCCTAGACTTTTGTGAATTGACTCCACAAACCTAGCCAACAATTAGTCTAGCCTAACCACTAGAACTAGCCTAGCTTTGTTAGTCAGCATATTATTTATGAAAATATTAAGAGGACTTGGACGGGGAATATACAATGTGGGGATTGTAAACCCCAGGATTAAAATTTTCCACCATGGAGACTGTAATGGTACTTTTTTCTATCCTTCCCAGCCCTTCCACTCTAGAGATGACCCCTAAAATGCATTTTTAGGTGCCATAACCAATCCAACGCCATTTCCGAGAAATTTCAGCCTCTTTTCTGTAATTCCTATCAATTTATTTTCGTAATTACATTTTACTATTAAGATGAATCGAAATAATAGTAACCATTCTTGAATCAGTTGCAAATTCTTTTTTTTTTCTAATGAGGCAATTTGTTTTCAAGCGCATTTTGAAACTTTTGGGGGCGCGGCTCCCTCTTTGCTAGGTTGAACCTACCACGGCAACCATGACAGTGTAACATTCAGAAAGACCATATTCCTTTTTGGGTGGTGTCAGGGGTGTATCCAGGATTTTTTAGGGGGGGGGCAAAATAGGTTGATCCGATAAACTATCGTTAGGAGCAAGTTTAACTAACGCAAACTTGATTTAATTAAGTAAATTACACTACTTTAGACTACACTAAGGTGGGCGCGCACCCCCTCCTGGATCCACCACTGGGTGGTGTTTCCCCCTATGTGAAAATTTGTACCTATTTCGTGATTATGCTGATAACTTTGATAGGCAAATTTTAAACTGATGAATTTTATACATCTAATATCAACATAATGAGTAAATTATTTTGGTGTATACATCCTTCTGAAAATACCTTCATAAATGATCTTTAAACTCAAACGTCCTTGCCTGAAATAACTTCTTGTAAAAGTGGGAAATCTTACGGTCATAAATTGGCACAGCAATAGATAAAAGCAATAGTAGGCTAATTGGAAGATTATACTGGTCAGATCAGTGCTTAAAAGACAGATTCTGTATTTTGTGGTGTTTCATTACATTGAAGTCTCTTGAAATTTAACAATTAATTTAAGGTTTTTGTTGTATGGAAACTTTAACTTTGTCGTGCTTTTGTTCATATCATGGACGCCCATAAGCTGAATTCCAGGGGGGGGCAAACCTGGTGTAATTGACACTTTTAATGCTATATAATATTAATCTCAGAACAAAAATATAAAACTAAGGCAGCAACATTCAGCCAGGGGGACACCCCCCTGCCCACCCCCCCGTATGGGTGCCCATGGTTCATATAAAACCAGAATTAGAAGAAAATAACGTATGCATTAATTCAAACAATTAATAAGTAGGTTACTCCTGGACACCCGGTGAATCACGTCTATGCAAGGGTGTCTGAAGCATTCATTTTTGCGGAGTACTTATACAATTAGATTTGTTTTATGGTCACTACATGAGATATTAACCTGTTTTGTAACAAAACTAGGGGCTTGAGTTGAAACTTTCAGGATTTTTTTTTTACCGGGGAGGGGGAGAGGGTTGGGGAAAAGGGTTTTATAAACTGGTACTTGTTTATTATTTACAACACACTCGAGAAGTGCAGTTTGGTAAATGCCAATGAAATAAAGCAAAATTATGATTAAAATTCATAGTTTAGAAACAAATTTGGGCTATATATTTGCACATTTGGAGGGGGGGGGGGTAAAGTATAGCATGCATTAAATACGTAACCTAGACAAACCTATTTAACTTAATGAGAAAAGATATGATGAAAATAGAATACTTTGTTAGCAAAATTGTGAAAACTACAACTAGGAAATATGCTACCAGACGCAGAAATGTCCTCAAGACTCGCGTTAAAACGAACTCGGCCTTCTGCCTTTACTGCCGCCCGCCATATGTACTCTACTAAGCCTGAACGTAAATGATGGCGGGATGTACCTCGGTGCCGTTTGTTCCTCCACTTTAGGGAATCCCATATTCTCTCTTCTTTTTGCTTTTTGGACAGAGGCGCCGGTCTCTGGGTTGGCAAAATTATGTTTGTGGTTCAGTTTTAAATGAGTGTAACCTGCTTGTTCCAGCTCAGTTGTGTTGTAGCCCTTCCAACAATCTGAAGTGATTCTTTAGCATCCATGGTGAGACACTATATTCAATCACTAGTCAAAGCAAGTTAACCGGTGCCCTCAAGAATGGCGTTAATAATGAACTAAAATGAACTAGGTCAACAATCTCGTTGATAATGAACTTTTCTTTGTCTTTGAGACGGTCAGCAGACGCCGAAGCTCCCAAGTTAATAATCTACAAATGACCTTCACAATTTGCTGATAAAGTATTCTTTTTTCATCATATTTTATTTTCACCAAACTTTACTTCTCGAGTGTGTTTTATATAATAGACAAGTACCTATAAACTTGTATTTAGGGGAAGGGGCAAAATAATTTTTCTCAAATATTCATGAAAAGTATACGCTACGGATATTTTTCTTTTGATATTTGTGGCCTGACAGGTTCTTTGTCTAGTTCTCTATTAATCGACGCTATCATTTTAACATATTTTACAGATGGAAACATAATCCCTTTTTCCATCAGAACTACGTCAATCATTCAGTTTCAGAAACAATCTCAAATTAACTGGGCGTAAACAAGACTTAAGTTTCATAAGAAATTGTACATTTGAACCAACCTGACATTCAAACCTCTAGGGATTTGTCTAATCTAGAAGTTCCCGTAAAGGTTACCTTGCGCGAAAAAAGTAAATGAGGCAAGACGTTTGGCAGATTACCTTAGAATTTGGGGAAAGGAGATTAACTGTATGCTCAAACTTATTTGCTGAATATTTTCAGAAAAATAGCAAGATGGGTTTTACTGTCCTGGATTCGTAAGCAATGAAATAACCGAGTTTCATGCTCTGAACAACACCAAACCGTGACAGCAGGTGCTTTGTTTTAATTTTAGAGACACTTTTAGAATTCACTATATTTGATCATAAAGCCAAAACCTAAAGGTCAAACCGTTGTTGGTAATGAACGGTAGGTAAAAAGCGACCCGTGTCAATAGAAAAAAAATTATAAAAAAGAAGTGTCGATATAAATAGGCTGCTGCATGTATTACGGCACTTCAGTACTTCTTGTATTACAGTACTTCAAAATATTGATATTACATTAGTATTACAGTACTTCAGATATTAATTCAGATATTAATATTACAGTACTTCAAAATAATGAGATTTTGTTGCTGATTCAGATGTGCGAGCTTTAAACCCAGACATGAAAAAGTCTTTAAATATTAATTCACTCATCAATAGCTGTTAGCATTGCAAAATTTGTATATTTTCAGAAAAATATTTTTAGAGTGTAATCCTGGTGATTAGAAATATTTATCAAATTTATGAAATTTGTTTATTAAAACAAATATAAAATGTTTGAGAACCGTAGAAGAAAATTATAAATCCCAAATTTACAAAATAAAATGTTTCGTGTTTTTCCCAAAAAGACCGGTAAGGTAGGCCTATATTTTTTTTTCATAAGTATTATTTTCGTAAATTCTCTATTTCAAGGGATGTTCTTATCAATTGTTGGATAAGAGGAGGAGACTCGTTTAAATAAGAATCTTATGATAAACTACCATAAGAGATCCGAATAAACATCATATCCAAAATACATAATCCTTTCACAAAAAGGGTTCTAGTAAGTAGGCGAGTACACGTTAACAAACCAAATATTGCTATAATTATGCCTTTTCTTTGGTAGATTAAATAAAAAAAAAAGTATTTTTAACTGAAAGTAAGGAGTGACATTAAAACTTAAAACGAACAGAAATTATTCCGTATATGAAAGGGGCTGTCCCCTCCTCAATGCCTCGCTCTTTACGCTAAAGTTTTTTATTGTTTTAAAAAATAGAGTTGTGATAAAGAGTCCAACTTTAGCGTAAAGAGCAAGGCGTTGAGGAGGGGACAGCCCCATTCATATACGGAATAATTTCTGTTCGTTTTAAGGTTTAGTATTGCTCCTTACTTTCAGTTTTAAAAAAACTTGTTTTTTTATTTTATTTCTGAACGTTTTCAAATTAATGCAGGTTTTGATTTTGGCTCACCGTACATGAATAATTAAAACGAAATTTGCAAATTAGTTTTACTTTTTTTGGCTAGATGTCTTTCTCGAAAGTTTTTTAATTTTATTTAAGAACGTTTTTATTAGTATTAAATATACGTAACTTACGAACTAACTTACGTAACAAACTTCTATATTTGTATATTTTTATTACGTATATTAGGGGGTTCGCCCCCCTAGTCAATACCTCGCTCTTACGATAAAGTTCAAATTTTTTTCCAGTTCTTTAAGAATGACCCCTTAATCACAAATGCCGTTAATTAGAATAGATAGCTCTTCTGAAAGTAGCCTACTAAAAAAACTTTAGCGTAAAGAGCGAGGTATTGACTAGGGGGCAAACCCAATCATATATGTAATAGTTTCTGTTCGTTTCAAGTTTTGATGTTGAAAAGTTTTCAGTTGAAAAGTTTTTCAGTTGTAAACTTTCTGATAATTTTTTTAAAATAATGCTGGGAAATACGGAGCCCCCATAGAAATCTCGCTTCCTCCATGAAAACTCCCTCCATGGAAAGATCCTCCCACTTAACTCCCTATCCACCCCCCCCCCCACTACCAGAAATGATCCTCCCCTGAAAACGTCAGTATACTTCCCAATAACTAATACTATATATAAACATTGGGCAAAGTTCATAACTTGCAGCCCATCCCCCGGGGACTGTGGGGGATTAAGTCATCCTCAAAGGCTTGGTTATTATACTTTTCGACCATGCTGAAAAAAATGGCTATTTCAAAATTTTCATCGGGTGATTTGGGAAAAATGAGCGTGGGAGGGGGCCTAGTTGCCCTCCATTTTTTTGGTCACTTAAAAAGGGCACTAGAACTTCTAATTTCCGTTCGAATGATTCCTCCCGCGATATTCTAGGACTACTGGGTTGATACGATCCCCCTGGAAAAAAACAACAAACAAATAGGCCTAAATACGCATCCGTGATCTTTCTTCTGAAAAAAAATTTACAAAATTCCACGTTTTTAGATAGGAGCTTCAAACATCTACAGTAAGGTTCTCTGATGCGCTGAATTTGATTGTGGGATTTTTATTAAGGTTCTATGACTTCTAGGGGGTGTTTCCCCTTATTTTCGAAAATAACACAAATTTTTTCAGGTGCGTAACTTTTGATGGGTAAGACTAAACTCTATGAAACCTTTATATTTGAAATCACCATAAAAATTTGATTCTTTTGATGTCTCTATTGGTATCAAAATTCCTTTTTTTAGAGTTTCGGCTACTATTGAGCCGGATCGCTCCTTACTTACAGTTCGTTACCACGAACTGTTATGATATTCCAAGATATAAAGATAAGACACTCAGAGATATTCCGCTTACTACTTAATGCACTTTAAAAATCCAGTAGAAAATAGGATTTTCGACATTCAATTTTGGAGCAGGTCGTGACTATGTTTATTTTATTTGGTGTAGATCATGATATGACTAAATCTCTTAACATTTCATATCAAACAGTTCGTGGTAACGAACTGTAAGTAAGGAGCAACCCGGCTCAATGGTAACCAAAACTATAGAAAACGGTATTTTGATACAAATAGATGCATCGAAAGAATCAGATTTTAATGCTGATTTCAAATATATAAGTTTCATCAAGTTTAATCCTACCCATCAAAAGTTAGCCGCATGAGAAAATTTGGCTGAGTTTCAAAAAAAGGGGAAAAGAAACTATAAAAGCTATAAAACCTTAATGGAAATCTCACCATCATATTCTGCATATCAGAGAACCCTACTTTAGAGGTTTCATGCTCCCATCTACAAAAAAGTGGAATTTTGCATTTTTTGCCAGAAGAAAGATCACGGGTGCGTGTTTATTTGTTTGTTTGTTTGTTTGTTGTTTTTTTTTCCCCAGGGGTGATCGTATTGACCCAGTTGTCCTAGAATATCGTGGGAGGGCTCATTGGAATGGAAATTAAAAGCTCTAGTGGTCTTTTTAAGTTACCAAAAAAATGGAGGGCAACTAGGCCCCTCCCACGCTCATTTTTTCCCAAAGTCACCTGATCAAAATTTTGAGATATCCATTTTGTTCAGCATGTTCGAAAATATTATAAGTATGTCTTTTAGGATGACTTAATCCCCCGAAGTTCCCGGGGGGAGGGCTGAAAGTTATGAACTTTACCCAATATTAACATATAGTCTTGGTTATTTGGAAGTATACAGACGTTTTCATGGGGGATTTTTCCTCGTAGTGGGGGGGGGGGTGGGTGGGTCGGGGGCTGTGTGGGAGGATTTTTCCATGGAGGAAGTTTTCATGGGGGAAGGGACATTGCTATGAAGGGGACGCCGGACTTCCCAGCATTATTTAAAAAAAGATCAGAAAGTTAATACAAAAAACAAGTATTTCAACTGCAACAGCAGCAACATCGAAACTTTAAACGAACAGAAAATATTACATATATGACTTGGTTCGCCCCGTAGTCAATGCCTCGCTCTTTAAGCCAAAGATTTTTTAGTACTTTCATAAGAGCTATTTATTCTAATTAACGGCCTTTGTGATTAAGCGGTCATTTTTAAAGAATTGGAACACAATTCGAACTTTCGCTTAAAGAGCAAGGTATTGACTAGGGGCCGAACCCCCTAATAAACGTATTAAAATATATTAATATTTAAGTTCGTTACCTAAGTTAATTCGTAAGTTACGTATATTTATTAGTAATAGAAACGTTCGTAAATAAAATTAAACAAGTTTCGAGAAAACCATTTAACTAAATAAAATTAAATTAATATTAAATTTTTGTTTTAATTATTCATGTACGGTGAGCCAAGATCAAAACCTGCATTTATTCAAAAACATTCAAAAATTAAATAAAAAACAAGTTTTTTTAACTGAAAGTAAGGAGCGACATTAAAACTTAAAACGAACAGAAATTATTCCGTATATGAAAGGGACTGTCCCCTCCTCAACGCCTCGCTCTTTACGCTAAAGTTTGACTCTGTCTCACAACTTTATTTTTTAAAACAATAAAAAACTTTAGCGTAAAGAGAGAGGCGTTGAGGAGGGGACAGTCCCTTTCATATACGGAATAATTTCAGTTCGTTTTAAGTTTTAATGTCGCTCCTTACTTTCAGCTTAAAAAACTTTTTTTTTTATTTAATGCTAGAAGAAGCCACAGGAAAAACAAGAGGATTTAAATTCAAATTGTTCCTTAAGTAACATTGAGCGTTCTATAATGCTAATATTTGTGTACTTGTCATCATTTTCCTAAACGTGAGGCCGCAGACATAATTTATTAATCATCCCTTTTGCGTTTATCAACGCTTTTTATCCGCATCCCCTAAATAATTTACTACCCACTTTCGCGTGCTGAGCGCGTGCTTTCACATCTGCTCTTCTGCCTCTGAATATACATTGCTGCAGCTTCCCCATCTCAAGCAAGACCACCTGCTTTGAACATCTCCCTACGCTACTATAAAATGCCAATTGTGCACTTCGAATAGCATCTGTCAATCCTGGCTCGGCAAGAAACAGTAAAATTTTCAAAGCAATGGGGTAACTCTATTGTTGTGCCCCAAAGTATATGTGGCTTTCGTTTCCGTCTCTATACTGCTGACACCAAATTTAAAATAAGACTATTTTAAAGAAAATACACTATTCTAATTTTCATTCAGCGCAAAACCTATTATCATATTGTATTTATTTATTAAGTTGAACCCATTGAAAAAATATTCATTAAAAGAAAGAAAAGTATACCTAGGACTGCTAAATTTCAGGTACTAGATGGCAAATAGTGGAAAAGCAAACACCGTGCTAAATATAATTTTACTGTCATTGGCAGCAGAAAAAAAACATCTTCGTGTATAGTAATTATCAAACAGTTCTTGGTAACGAATTGTAAGTAAGGATCGACTCGGGCCAATAGTAACTCAAACCCTAAAACCGGAATTTTGATAACAATAGATGCATCAAAAGAATTGGGTTTTTATGATGTTCCATGTTATATAATTCTTTTTTTTTAGTTTAATAACAACGAAAGAGAAAGAAAGAGAGAGAGAGAGAGAGAGAGAACCGGAATTTTGATATCAATAGATACATCAAAGGATATGGCTTTAGTGATGTTCCATGTTTTATAAAATTTATTAAGCTTATTGTTATCGATCAAAAGCTACGAACTTGAGACAATATGCCTAATTTAAAAAAAAAGGGGGGGGGGGAAGTCAAGCGATCTGAATAAAATCGCAAAATAAGATTCAGTATGTCAGAGAACCCCACTGTAGAGGTTTCAAGCTCCTATATTCAAAAATAAGGAAATTGTATTTCATCAGAAGAAAGATCAAGGATTCGTGTTTTTTTCACAGGGATGATCGTATCAAACCATTGATCCTAGAAGATCAGGAGAAGGCTCATTCAAACAGAAATCAAAAGTTCTAGCGCTTTTCTAAATTGACCAAAAAGATTGGAAAGCAAATAGCTCCCTCCCGCCCCTTTCTCTCCAAAAACATCCGATCAAAGTTTTGAGATAGTCACTTGATTCAGCATAGTTGAAAGGTCCCGTAGCTATGTCTTTTGGGATGGCAGAACCCCACCCCCTAGTCCCTGTTGAAAGTGCTATGAGTTACGCTTTTTGCCTATCGTTCCCATATAGTATTTGCTATTGGGAAATGCATGGACATTTTTTGTGGGGCAATTTCCGCAGGGGATGACTTCCACGTGGATAATTTTCTGTGAAGAGGTAAGTTTCTGGGGGGGGGGGGTTCTAGGGGAAATTTTACACAGGAGATTTCCTGTGGAGATTCCTTCACATGAGTTGAAGGATGTTTCCTGGCATGATCTGAAAAACAATCAGAAATTACATAAAAAAACAAATTTAAAAAAAATGAAAGTAAGGAGGTAAATTATTACGTATGTAAGGGGGACTTCCCCCTCCTCAAGTCCTCGCTCTTTACTCTAAATATTGACTTTTGTCACATTTCTTTAAGAAAGGCTATTCAAATACAAGGGCCGTTGGATTTAAGTAAGAAGTATTTTTAAATAACTTGAAGACTTTAGTACAAAGAGCGGATTAAGGAGGCGGCATCCCCCTCCTCAGAATTATTTCTGTTCTTTTTATAATTTTAATATTGCTCCATATCTTCAGTTGAAAAAAAATATTTTTTTTAATTTAATAACAACGAGAGAGAGAGAGAGAGAGAGAGAGAGAGAGAGAGAGAGAGAGAGAGAGAGAGAGAGAGAGAGAGAGAGAGAGAGAGAGAGAGAGAGAGAGAGAGAGAGAGAGAGAGAGAGAGAGAGAGAGAGAGAGAGAGAGAGAGACAGAGAGAGAGAGAGAAAGCGAGATGATCTTGTATCAATCCGTGTTCAGTCAATACTGATATTATTGATTATTTTTTATTCTTGGCGTATTTTCCAGTTAGGCAATTGTCAGGCAAAAGCGTGGTATTGACTGGTACAGAAATGAGGTGAATTGTCTCGGTTGCAACGACATCTCTAACCTACTAAATAGCAGACCACAGGCCTATAGTAACCAAAAATTTAAAAACGTGTTATATAAAAAAAAATGTCTAGATATAAAAAACTGGCATTTGACGCTGGTTCAAGAATATTAAATATTTTTTTGGTTAATCTTAATAGGAATTTTTTTTGTCAGAATAAATTTATGATATTTTCAGAATAGAGCTTGGAACTCCTCGAAAATGGAGGTAGATCGAAACCAGAGATATACTATGAGAATCACTGTGATCGAAAACCCTGTACAGGCAAATTGAAGTCCTCTGACCTTGGACAACAAGGAAAACCTTTTTTTTTGGCATGGGCATCACTGATGTTTCTTTTATCGCTTTTTTCTACCGAGGCTCTTTGGCTACTGCACCATCATGGATAAATTTTTGATGGCTCATTTAAAACGTATTGATAAATAATACGTTTTTTTCTTGTTTTTACCAATTTCTCTGGATAGCATCATGTGTAACTGTAAGTGCCAAATGGCACAAAAAATGACACTTTTTGGTGCTATTTCTCGAAAGGAAAGGCATAGGCCTAAGTATGACAAAGGTGCGTCGAGAACACCTTGGTCGAGAACACTTAAATCGAGGCTTACAATCCCCCCTCATGTTTACTATTCCTCCCAGCCCCCTTAATAAGTTTCATAAATTGTCTTCTCAAACAGTTCGTGGTCACGAACAGTAAGTAAGAAGCAATGCGGCTCAATAGTAGCCGAGACTGTAAGAAACAGTCTTGATAATAACAGATACATCAAAAGAATCGAATTTTGATGACTGTTCAAAATGTATAAAATTCATGAGGTTTAATGTTACCCATCAAAAGTTACGAGCCTGATAAAATTTGACCAATATTTCAAAAAGGGGAAAAACATCCCTAAGAAATTAAGTGATCATAATGACGATCACACCATGAGACTTCGAATATCAGAGAACCCTACTTTGGAGGATTCAAGCTCCTATATACAAAATGTGGAATTTTGAATTTTTTGCCAGAAGCAAGACCACGGATGCGTGTTTATTTGCTTTTATTTGTTTTTTTTCCAGGGGTAATCGTATCGAACGAATGATCCAAGAAGATCGGGAGAAGGCTCATTTGATCGGAAATCAAAAGCTCCAGTGCCCTTTTTAAGTGATCAAAAATATTGGAGGGAAGCTAGTCACCCTCCCACCCCCCTTTCTTATTCGAAATTGTCCGATCAAAATTTTGAGATAGTCATTTTCTTCAACATTGTCAAAAGGTGACTTGATCCCCCACAGCCCCCATGGGAAGGGATGCAAGCTTTGAACTTTGGACGTTTCTTACATATAGTATTGGCTATTGGGAATTATAAAGAGATTTCCGGGGGGGGGGGGTTCTGGTGGGGATGTTACGTGGGCGGGTTTTTCCAAGGAGGAGTTTTCGCGGGGGAAGTAATCTTAACAGTAAAAGTTAGTTTACGAAAATAATTTTTCGGAAATTTCAGAAAAAGAGCTTTAAACGTTGATTTGTCTTTTCTTTTTAATTTTTTTTTCCTGCACTAGCGGGCTACTTTGAACATTGTTGCAAGCTGTCTAAGAGCTCATTTGAAAGCTAATCTTTAGGCTACATCTATATGCTTATCATAAATTTGTCTTGTCAAGGCCATCGTAAGGCAGCATGGTGGCAATGGCGGATCCAGATGGGGCCCCCCCCTAATATATTGGTGGATTTGGAGATAATATCATATTTTCATATTAAATATCACGTTTTTCGTACAGGGTGAACAGCTTTTCATTTTTTCATGGCTGGGTGGTTTTTATAACTTACTATTTTTTGTATCAATATTTTTAGATCCTTTTAATTTCGATGGATTTAATAGAACTTTAACCCTCAGTAGATTTTAGATTAAATTTGCGACCATTTCCACAACCTACCCACGGCGTATAATCGTTGAGGTTCCCTTGAAATTGCTGGTATCTCTTTGTTCCCAAGTTTATTTGAGTAAAATATTTTGCGCCCCCGCTAAAAAAAATCCTGGATCCGCCCCTGGCATGTGGCACCTTGGTACTTTTTATGTAATTTCCAGAGTAGATAGGGTTGGAAACATAAATAGTGTACAAATGAAATTTCCATAGCCAAAAGTCCTTAACCAGATGCTTGAAATCACTCCCTTGAATTTTCTTCCACAGGGCCCATAAATAACTGAAAATTGAAAAACAAGCTTGGAAAAAAACTTCTGCCCAGAGAAAAATATTTTCATTCAATTTCATAACTTATTAAAGAATAATGATAGATACTGTTTATGTTTATTCGAACTGTAATTACGAAATTAAGTTTTCGGGAATTACGAAAAAAAGCTTATAGCCCCAATCTTTTCTTCTTTTTTTTCACCAAGCGCTAATGGGGCACTGATACATCATAGGAGCGTCGAAATTTATAGGCAAGTAAACTTTACGCACGTAGGTCTTCATTTGGGTCAGGAGGAAGGCTCTGACCCCCCCCCCCCAATTCTTAGAGTTTTCTAGTTGTAATCTTGTACTGGTCATAATAATATCATTGTGCTGATCAGTTCTCCTTAAATATTTAAATCCAAGAATAGAAATTTACAAAAGTTTACTTTCATATGAGAAGGTCAAAATTATTTACAGCATTGCCGCAAAAAATTGCAACAATAATAACACGATGGATAAGTTATATTAGCCAAACGTAGAAAACTATTTTAAAGTTCTTCACTTCCCTAAAAATCTTTCTATATTTCCTATAGTACACAAGCTATTGATTTTTTTATTTGCAACTCCTCAAAGATACCGATTGCAATATACCCCTTGCACTCTATAAATTTTGGAATTTACAAAATTCCACATTTTTTTGTAGGGAAATTCAAACAAAGTGCAAAGTAAAACCTATGTTTAATGTCCTATTTTCACGAAATCGCATGATAAAATTCTTTAGCGTCTTCGCCTAAGTTAGAACGAAATCTTTTTGCAAAGTTTTTGTATATATTTAAAGAATCTAAAAAAAGACAGAAATTGATATAAAAAATACCAAGCTTTTCTGATCAAACAGTTCGTGGTAATGAACTGTAAGTAAGGAGCGATGTGGCTCAATAGTAACCGAAACTCTAAAACATGAAATTTGGATATCAATAGATATATCAAAAGAATTGGCTTATTATGCTGTTTCCAAATATACAAGATCCATTAATTTTAGTGTTAGCCATTAAAGGCTAGGAGCCGGAGAAAATTTACCTGATTTTCGAAAAAAGGGGGGAAATATCCACTAAAAGTCAAAGAATCTTAATGAAAACACAACGTCAGATTCAGCGTATCAGAAAACCTACTGTAGAGGTTTCAAGTACCTATCTACAAAAATGTGGTATTATGTAGTGTTTGCCTGAAGAAAGACTACGAACCAATGGTCCTAAGACATCGGGAGAGGGCTCGTTCGAACAAAAATTGAAAGTTCTTACGCACTTTTTAAGTCATAGCAAAGACTGGATGGCAACTAGCCCCCTCTCATGCCCTGTTTTTCCCCAAAATCGTCTGATAAAAATTTTGAAATAAACTTTTTTTCAACACAGCTGAAAGGTCCAATAACTATCCTTTTGGAGATAACATGATCCCCACAGCCTCTGGGGAAAGGTTTCTAAGTTATAAAAATTTGGCCGTTGTTTACGTATAGCATTTGTTATCGGGAAGTGTGTTATTGGTAATGTTTTTATGGTGAAGGTTCTGCAGGGTGATTACCCACGGGGAGAATTTTCTATGGGGAGGGAAGTTTCTGGTGGTGATTTTTTCAGGAAAAATTTTAAACTGGGGAATTTACCAGAATTCTTATGCGATATTCTTTTTTTTATTTTTTTGTTTTACTTTCTCTTTTACGTGTTTTTAAAAAATTTTAAACTTGGGGATTTTGCCAGAATTCCTATACGAAATTCTTTTTATTTGTCTTACTTTTTCTTTTACGTGTGGAGATGTTAAGAATAATTGTCCGGGGTAAATTTTCACCGGAATTGAATTGTCTAAAGGATGCAGGAAGGGGGACTTTTCCGTGGATGTAGAGCTGGATTTCCGGGCATTATTTAAAAAAAGAACAATCAGAGATCAAACAGTTCGCGGTAACACACTGTAAGTAAGGAGTGATGCGACTCAATAGTAACCAAGACTCTAAAAAAAGAGTATTGATAACATTAGATACATCAAAGCGATGCTCATTCAAAATATATAAAACACATCAAATTTAATGTTACCCATCAAAGTTACGAGCCTGAAATATTTGCCTAGTTTTTGAAAAAGGAGAGAAACATTCCCTTTACTTGGGAGGATCTTTTCAGAGAAGATTTTTTCGCAGGGGAAGGGAATTTTCCATGAACGGGGAGTCGAATTTCCTGGCATTATGTAAAAAACGACTGGAAATTAAATAAAATCGACAAGTTTTTCAACTGAAAGTAAGGAGCAACATTAAGACTTCAAACGAACAGAAAGTATTCCGTATATGAGGGTGGTTCTCTCCTCCTTGATACCTCACTGTTGACGATAAAGTTTTTTTTTAGAAGTTTTAAAAAAGCATATTATTCTAATTAAACGGCTCTTGTGTTTGAGGAGTCATTCTTAAATAATTGGAACTAAAAGCCAAACTTTAGCATAAAGAGCGAGGTATTGAGGAGGGGGCAACCGTCTACATATACATAATAATTTCTGGTCGTTTTAGGTTAGAATGTTGCTCCTTACTTTTAGTTTAAAAAAATATATATTTTTGATTAATTAAATAAGAAAACAAGCTTCTTTTCAACACCTCGCTCTCTACGCTATAGTTTCAATTTTGTCCCAATTCTTTAATAATGACTTCTAAAACACAGGGGTCGTTATATTAAATCAATAAGAAGCCTAAAAAACTTCAGCGTAATGAGCGAGGTGTTGAGGAGGGGGAAACCCTCTCATATGCGTAATAATTTCTGTTTGTTTTAATTTTTAACGTTGCTCCTTACTTTCAGTTGAAAAAAAACTTTTTTTTTGTTGAATTGAAGCAAAGAACGAAATTGAAACTTAAAACAAACAAAAATTATTGCTCCCCAATTTATGCAACATATATATGCAAAACAAGGGCTTGAACAAGAATTATTTAAGTGGTGGATTATAAGAGGAACGTAAAGAAAGTGGAGAAAGCATTAAAATATGAATTACGGAGGCGTGAAGAGGAGGCCATGGATAAAATTGCTGAAGATCTGGAAGATACAGCTAGGGCATAATAGTAAATTACTGTACTGGTGTGTGTATTGTACGGGTGAAATTTACATAATAGTAATTTGTTGGATGAAAGTGTGAGCAAAGTGAATGTACTTTTAAAGCTTTTGCAAGTTCAGGGTGCTAGAGTAGGTTTGAAAATTAATGTTAAGAAGACTAAGCCACTAAGGCTAGGAATAAGAGAAGATGAAAAAGGTGACGCTGGGTAACAAAAAGTTTGATCAGGTGGGCAGCTTTACTTAACTTGGTAGTATTATTAGTAAATATGGTGGGACCAGCGAAGATGTTAAAAGTAGAATAGCCAAGGCTCGGGGTGTTTTTTCACAGTTAAAAAAAGTTTATAAGAATAGGAAGATAATAGGATGATAATTCTGCATACCAAGATTAGAATATTAGAAGCTACAGTGATGACAGTGGTCAAATATGACTCTGAAACATGGGCGCTCCGAAAAGCGGATGAAGATTTGCTAGATGTTTTCCAGAGAAATAGCTTAAGGATTGTTCTGGTACCCGGCTGACTGACCATATTTTAAACAATAGGCTGTACGAAAAATGTGGTTCAATATTGCTCTCTAGGGCTATAATGAAAGAAGGTTGAGATGGCTAGGGCACGTTGTGCGGATGAAGGATGACAGATTGCCGAAGATTGTCCTTTTCGGCCAACCGTCTAGGGCCAAACGGAAAGTAGGTCATCCTCGTCTGGGGTGGGAGGACGTCATAAAGGAAGATTTAAAAGAAATGGGAACTTCGTGGGAGGGTCTAAAAAGGGAGGATTTGAATAGATTGGGATAGAGGAGGAGCGTGCGTAACTGTGTTGACCTCAGGCGGCTTGGTGCTGCGGTGAGTTGTCAGTAGTAGTAGTAGTAGTAATAGTTAACGAATTGAGAGGAAATAGTCAATCTGGACTTGTCCCAATTAAAGATAGGAGCGGGCCAAAATTAGTCATAAGGAAAGAGTTAAACAGAGATGGGCAGAACATTTCGTGAATTTGTAAACCGTGATAGAGTTACAAGAAAACATATAGAAAAGAATGAAAAAGTTTGTGAAACTTTGGATGTGAAGGAAGATTTATTTTGAGAGGAAGAACTAGTGACAACACGAAAAGGATAAAAAACAAATAATAAAGCCCCAGGTGCTAATGCTGTGGTAGATGAGCTTTCTTTTATTTTTAATATGGCGGTTATGAAGTTAGAGATAAGCTACTAAAGATTATGAATATGATTTTTGAAAAAAGAGAAGTACCTAGCGATTTTAGGAAAGCTTCTAAGGTGATAAGAGTGAGTGTGGTAATTATAAAGGCATCTGCTTGGTTTCTATAGGAAGCAAACTACTTAGTAAGATAATACTTATTAAACTTATATAGAGATGCTGCAAATAAAGTTTTAAGAGAAGAACAGTCTGGTTTTAGGAAGGGGAGAAGATGTCTCGACCAAATTTTCACTCTTAGATTAATAATTGAAAAGTGCCCGAGTCATCAAACCCCTTTAGTCCTAAATTTTATAGATCATGAGCAAGCGTTTGATTCAGCAAAGGTCCTATCCTTGTTTGGTATATCAGATAAACACATTAAAGTGTTTAGCGCTGTATACGAGTATAGAATTGTTGCTTTTAAGGTAGGAAATAAGGTTTGTATCTGGTTTTGTATTAAATCAGGAGTTAACTAGGGTTCGTCCTATCACATTTACATGGGTCATTTTGATGGACTTTGTCCTGAGAAGCACAGCAAAGGACACACGGAATCAATTGGGAAACTAAAATTCTTCTTTACTTGGACTATGCCTATTGCCCATGGTGTCTGTTCAAAGTTGAAAAAAGTTTAGAAGAATAGGAAAATAAGGCTGGCAACCAAGATTAGAATATTGGAAACTATACTGATGACTTGACCACAGTCATGTAGTCATGTAGTTTTCCAGTGAAATGGCCTACGGATCATTTTGGGCACCCAACTGACTGATCGCATTTCCAACAGCAAGTTGTACAAAATCCCGCTTTCTTGAGCTACTATAATGAGAGAAAGGCTGAAATGGCTAGGACACATTCTGCAGATGAAGGATGACAGATTGCTAAAGATCGTCCTCGTTGGCCAGCTGTCTAGGGCCATACAAAAATTAGGTTGTCTCCAAACGAGGTGGGAGGACGTCGTAAGGAAAGATTTAAGGGAAATAGGAGCTTCTTGAGAGGGTGTAAAGAGGAAGGCTAGAAATAGATTGGAATGGAGGAGGACGTACGTAGCTCCGTTGTCCTCAGGCAGGTTGGTGCTGCAATGAGATTTTAGTAGTGATATATTTGCAGAACTGGTTCAGATAAACTTACTCATGATATTTCTTTATATTTGTAGAATACTGAAGAACTAAGGCTTCCCCGAAAACACAAACTCAATGCAGCAAAATAAGGCTGGGAACAGGTAAGTCCTGAAGTATCCTGCACAAAATTAAAACTAGTTTATGTGGCTCTCAATAATCTTTCACCGGCCAATAAATCGGTAAATCTTAGTATACATTTTTAATTTTCTAAAAAAAAACACTCAAGCAAGCTCAGTTTTCAGTAAAGTGCTAGTTCTTCAGAATTCTATAGACGTAGTGAAATATTACGAGTCTGTTTATTTGAATCAGTTTTGCTGATACATGTTGCATAGATTGCGAAGCAATAATTACCGTTCGTTTTAAGTTTCAACGTTGCTCTTTGCTTCCATTAGAAATTAAGGGGGGAAACGACAGAAAAACCCAAAATAACTAAGAATTCAATGTCAAGGCATTTTTCCCTCTGCGTTTGGGTTCATTTAGACAAAGGACATAAATATGCAAGTTGCAAACCAATTGGGGAAAAGTTTTTGGGCCAGTTTTTAACCCATTATGTGGGGGGGGGTGCCCAGGAATATTATTTGTACGTTTAGTACCTCTTGGCCAACATTCTTATTGCTGTAAGTTTCAAATTCATCAGGGATAAATCTAGGGATAAGTATTTTGGACCCTCCCCTCTCCCACAACAACTCGTTGGATCATCATTATCCAGAGATCAATTCCCAAAAGCTACGATACATTTACACACCAAATTTCAAACGAGCCCCCCATTATTTTATTATATGATTAATACAAAATACAAGTCTTTTCAATTGAAAGTAAGGAGCAACATTAAAAATTAAAACGAACAGAAATTACTCCGTATATGAAGGGAGCTGTTCCTTCCTCAACCCTCGATCTTTCGCTTATTTTTATTTATTTTCTGACTGTTTCTATATTTCCCGATAGCAAATACTATTTGTGAGCAGTAGACAAATTGAGAAACTTACAGCCCTTTCCCCATGGAGTATTGGGGGTCTTGTCCACCTCAAAGGCATAGTTAATTGGCATTTCAAGTATGTTGAATCAATGGTTATCTCATAATTTTGATCAAATTTCTTTGGGAAAAAACTGGTGTGGGACTGGGGCTAGTTGCCTTTAAACTCTTTTGTCACCTAAAAGGGGAACTAGAACTTTTTATTTCTGTTCAAATTAGCCCTCTCCCAATCTTCTAGGACCACTGGTTCAATAGAATAATTGAAATAGAAAAACAGAAACTGAAAAAAAAAACAAATAAACACGCACCCGGGATCTTTCTTCTTGCAAAAAATACAAAATTCCGCATTTTTGTAGACAGGAGCTTGAAACATCTACAGTTGGATTTTCTGATATACTGAATTTAATGGTGTCATTTTCATTAAGATATCTCTGCTTTTGGGGGTATTTCCCGTTCCCCCTTTGTTCAAAAATTAGGCAAATTTACTCAGTCCCGTAGCTTTTGATGGATAATATTAAACTCAATGTATTACGTATACATTTGGAACCACCATTAAAATCCAATTCCTTTGATGATTCTATCGTTATAAGAATTCTGTTTTTTAGAGTTTCGGTTACTATTGGGCTGAGTCGCTGTTTATTAACATTTCGTTACCACGAGCTTTTTGACTTATATGCAAGCGACTGGAAATCTACATTATCTACGACTCCTGCTTGAGGAGCTGTGTTAGCTATGCTATCCCTGTTTGAGTTTTTATTTGACCTTTCGACTATTTTGAACTAAGCGGCTATATTAAATGATCTCTTTCTAAGTTTTATGAGTACATTTTTCATTAGAACTGGCCAGGGCAAAAAGTTTACTGGCCCATTTTCAGCCCATTTTTGGGCAGACCAATAATTTTTTTGATTCTTTATTTCTGTATCGAAGTCCCCTTAGTCCGAAAAATTAAGCATAGTACGAGTTCCTTCATATGTTTCTTCTAACTAAAGAAACATAAAAGACTCTAATGGTGTCATATATTCCTTGGCTATATATATAAAAAAATGGAATTTTTACTTTATAATATGTATTAAGCATCAATGAATCACATTTCCTTGTTTAATCTCATTTTATATAAGTTTCCGTCAATCTAGTTTTTTTCATAGCCTAGGGCTATAAGATATCCTTGGAGGGGCTGGAATGAATTTTCAAAACGCAAATATAACAACAAAAATGAACATAAAAGCTAATTATATTGCTAATTGACGTAAGCATGAAAGCTAATGATTAGCAAATTGGTACCGTTTGCGATTTACTCAGTAAAAACAGTTTAAGGTATTGAAGTCTATTAGTAAGCAGGATCAATGAACTAATATGTAGCCTATATAGGCTACCTAAACTGATATATTACCTGTTTTTTTAATTTTCCTTAATTTTCGAAAAAATAAAATATATGTATATATATTTTAAAGTGGCTAAGTCCTTGCAACCCGCTTAATTGAACCTTGATACATGGATAGAAAATATAAGTAATTTGTTTCTGAGAAGAATTACTGATGTTGTCTGATATGACCTAACATAAAACTGAGTGTCACCTATACACCTAAACACAAACATCGCCTACGTCTTGTTTTTTTTTTTAATTAAAAAAACAATTTCCATTTTATGAAGAAAAAATTGGGGATTTTACCTAAGAAAGGACCATTCCTTGCGACACGGAGGATGGAACCTCAGAACCGATTGTTCCCGGGCGAGGCTTCAAGCACTCCGTTGTCACAAGGTGAATATCTTAGATATTTAGATATTAAATGAAATAGATTTGAACAATAATAATGAACAATAATACCAAGTCTATCGGTTGGTACATCATCAGTTGTTTGATTCTGAAATTGCAAACGAAATGAAAGTCCATCGAAAACAAACCGGATACTATACACAAACATTTCAAGTTTCATTGCCGACCATTTCCAGGGAGAGGGAAGGGGGAAGGCTGGAAGTTGGGTAAAAAAAAAAATTAAAAATGAAGAAGTCTCAATACACACATCAAATGAAGGATGTGTGACAAACTTTAGTATGAGTTCCAATCCAATAAAGAAAAGGTTTTTTGGCCCTTTTTGCGTCCTTTTAATAAGGCAGAACGGGCTATGTCCGGATTCTTTATACATTAGGATCCTCAAGGCCCAAGAACTTAAGGCTTTAACTATCCAAGGAAAAAAGTTTTTTGGCTGTTTTCGGGCTCCCTACCCCTTGCCCTCATGGGCGCCCATAAGGGAGGCCTGGGGGCGCCAGCCCCCTCCCCCTGGCTGAATGATGCTGCCTCATTTTTATATTTTTGTTCTGAGATTTCTATTATATAGCATTAAAAGTGCCAATTAGACGAGGTTTGCCCTCCCCCTGGAATTCAGCTTATGGGCACCAATGCTTGCCCTCCTTTCCCACAACAAACTTTTGATTGTTGTGACCCAGGGAATAATCCCTGGAAGCTTCAAGCCAATCACACCCCCAGTATCAAACAAGTCCCCTTTTCCACAGAAAAAAAATGTTTAAGCTATTGAAATTTATATTATTTACTGCTCTTTCTCTAGGGCCCGTTAGGGTCAGGCCATTTCCCCACCCATATTTAATGGACCTTTTGGACAATTTTGAATAAAATGGCTATGTAAAATGTTTGATTGGATGTTACAGGGTGTCTAGGTAGCAAAATTGGGCAAGGAGGGGGAGGGGTGGTAGCCCTTCAATCACTATTCATTCTTAAAAACAAAAGTCGAATGTTCTATTTCTGAAAGAAAGAGCTCTCTGAGAAATTTCTATGACCGCCCCTTCCATATGAAGTGGTCCTGTAAAAAAAAGGTTACGGTTCTTTTACTGAAGGCATCGCTAGAGCGTTGTCTCTGATTACTAATCCAGGTGTATGAACTAACAGAAGACTATGAGAGGTTTATTTGAGCACCAAAACGAAACGTGGTCATTGAAACGGGCAGATGGTCAGTACAATTAGCAGACCCTCTTATTTGAAATGATTAATTTGACCTCTTTTAACCTGTACTATCTGTAAAAGGGAAATACAGAGACAGATAACATCGAGTTCAAACACATTCCGACAGGAAACCTGGAAATTTTCCCGGTTTTACCAAGAAAACTCTTTATGTTCCTAGCAGTATGCTTAATCAAACATTTTGTGGTAACGAACTGAAGTAAGGAGCAATAAGGCTCAACAGTAATCGAAACTTTAAGAAACAATCTTGATAACAATAGATAACAATCGAGTACCCTCAATCGACAATCTGTCAAAAAAAAAAAAAAAAACGTCAAAAGGAAATTCAAAATTCGACCCTAGGAATCTGCTGAGCAAACAGAAACAGAAAAGAAAAAACGAGACATCAAACGTTTCTAATTTCCACCCTCTTAAAAAATCCAAGATCTAGGACTAAATGTGTTTTAGCTATTCTTGGAAAAGAGAAACTTCACTGCCTGGTTTGACATTTTTTAACTTACAGGTATGTTTTACTTTCGAGTTAAAAAAAATGTATATTTGAAGGCTTTTGATGAATTTTTTTTAAGTTATTCAAATATTTGGTTTAAATTTTGATTCAAACATCCTTATCTCATCTCGGTATCCCAACTGAGTTTGTATATTTGTTCAGTATATTGTCTCCACGCGCAAAATTGAGTCGGCAAAGAGAAAGTAAGACAAATAAAAATATATTTCGTATAGGAATTGTGGTAAATTCCACCAGTGTAATTTTTTTCCTGAAATGTTTACCCCCCTCCCCCCCAAAAAAAACTTGCCTCCGATGGAAAATTATCCCCGTGGAAAATCCCCTTATCAAAAAATTTACCTCCCCCATCCGAAAAATGTACGCATACTTCCCAATAACAGAAACAATACGTAAACAATAGGCAAATTGTATAACTTTAAGAGTTTTCCCCATGGGGCTGTGGGGAGTCATATTATCTCCAAACGCAAGGCTAATAGGCCTTTCAACTATGCTGAGCAAAATGGCTATCTCAAAAATTTTGATCAGATGGTTGTGGGGGACAAAGGGCGGGCGTGAGAGGGGGCCTAGTTCCCCTCCAATCTTTTTGGTCACTTAAAAAGGGCACTATAACTTTTGATTTCAGTTCGAAAGAGCTCAGTTCTAATATTCTGGGAGCATTGGGTCGATACGATTACCCCTGGGGAAAAAACCAAATGATAACGGATCCGTCATCTTTCTTCTGACAAAAAATACAAAATCCAGTATTTTTGCAGATATGAGCTTGAAGCCTCTATAGTAGGGTTCTCTGACACACTGCATCTGACGATGTGATTTTCATTAGGGTTCATTAAATTCTAAGGGTTGTTTTCCTCCTGTTTCAAAAATCAGGCAAATTTTGGCAGGCTCATAGCCTTTGATGGGTAGCACTTGACTTAATGAATTTGATATATTTGGAATCAGCATAATAAGCCGATCCTGTGATTATTAAGCCATGTTGCTCCTTACTTATAGTTCGTTACCACGAACTGTTTGATAAATGAAGCTAAACTATTTGCTCAGACTATGTATCGTTTCTGGAGTATTTAAAGTAGCCAAGAGTAAGCCGATCGAACCATAAATTTGAGTATTTCTTATTAACGTGTTCAGTATACTGATTTTCCTTGAACAATAAATTCAATCATTCTTCTACCAAACAATTCGTCTTACCATAGATGTCACTAGGGAATGATTTCCGATGTCACCTTCTTTGAACTGATTCAATACAGACGCGTGGCTTTGAAACTAAAAATAGCCGCCTGATTTACCATCTTTACCAGCTGCTAAGTTGGCTATTCATCTTGGATTACAATGTTGAACCTATTTAAACTGACGGTAGAGAGCCCTGAATAACACTTTAGATGTTTGTAAATGACTTGGGTAGGGGTAATCGAGGACAATTGAGACATGAGAGAATAACAGGAAGTAAAATCTAAGGATAATTCTATTAAGTTTTGGACTCTTTCTAGAGTTTTTTTTTGGTACTTTCCCATTATATGGGCACTTCGGCTATAGACAGTCGAATGAATGCAGCGATGGAGACCCGTAAAGCGGGTAATTGTTATCTAAATTGATCGAAAAGCGTGGTTTTTTATTGAATTTACAATATTTAAATCGTTGTTTTTTGGGTTTAGGGAAATAAAAAGGTACATAGGCTAGGTTAGGTTACATATTTAATATATGCAATGCTTTACCCCCCCCCCCCCACCCCCCTAATGTGGAAATATATAGCCCAAAATTTTTTTTATAAACTATTAAATATACATCCTATTTTATTTTATTTCATTAGCATTAACCAAACTTGACTTTTTAGAAGTGCCCATATAATGGGAACGTACCGTTTCTTTAGTCTTTTCCGCTTACTCCTTTTTCCGCTACAGGAAAGTAGCAATTAGGAGACTGAGCAATGAGAGGGAGGAGTAAAATTGGTATAGAAAGGTGGAAATCAGAGAACCAAACGAATCGATTCCGAAAGTTTAACCCTACGCTGACTACACATCTTTATGACTTAACAGACATAATTGATTTAGAATAGGCCTGGATTACGAACGGTTACTGAGGCTATTCAAATATCGAAAATTTTCTGAACCATCTCAACCTCTTAGGGAGAGCTCATTCCCCACTTGGTAAAAAATGTAAATATGCACTGCATTGATACTTACAATGTGGCTCACCAGGACTTGTGTGACGGGGACACAATATCGAAAATAAATATAAGAAATGAAGTTCAGTTCTTTTAATTCTTAGGGTTATGCCACTACATTATGAAATAGACTGGTGTTTCTTTCTTTCCCATTATCAGATGGATATACCCTAATCATAAGCAAGGATATCAGTAGGGAAGGGATTAGCCCCGATTCCTATTTTGACTTAATTTTGCCGTATTTTATCAAATAAGACGAAACCGAATGATCATACAGTTTGGTATAAAGTTAATATTAATTATTTTAAAGAAAGTAGCATTGTCATGAAACTAGTCTTCATTTATTTGCATTATTTACAATTTGCAAAAATGTCATTCGGCCCCCGTTCTATGCTGAGTTGTTCTTCCTTCTTTTTTTCACATAAAATTGATCCTTAAATTTTAGCCTTTGCATCAGACAAAACATGCAATGAAATCTGTTTTCAATATTTTTTGCAAATGAAACATTTAACTCACTGATAAAGACTTAATGATCCAAGGAACTCTAATTTACTAGCCATAATAAACCCATATGGGTATCATGAGCCCCATCGAGCTTCTGGGATAACGTTACTTGTTTATTCTACATCACATTAAATCTTGACTTGCCTAAGAGGATGTAGTAAAAACTTCAAGAAAGAAACTACCGAGTTGATTAGGTTGTAACCTATTAGCCAGATGTCATTCCCGCTACAGGCAGCCTACCCTGGACCCTCGGTATACAGGTGAATTATGGGCCCTGGATTACAGCTGGTCATTAAAAGGAAATGCATATCACACTGTCGCGTGCGGGTTCTCCGATGAGGGTTCATTATTTGAAGACTTAAGTGCTTTTTAAATTTGCATCTGACAGTGCTATCCTTCATACACCTTTTGATACTTAAATGAATTTGTCGTTGCTTCATTAAGTATTAACTATGCAAGTATAAAATTTACATTTCATTTACAGAGGAGAAATTTTGGCACTTGTTAGTTAAACGGAACACACCCAAGAAGTAAAGCTAGGTTAATCCTAATGAAAAATACCAAAACATGATGATAATATGTAATACACATATTACATATTGCGTTCAGTTTCTGAAATACTTCAGAAACAAAATTATGGAAACTACAACAAAGAATTGCGGAAAGCAGGCCACAGAGAATGCATTATGGTACTTGTATGATATAACCCCTACCGAATATTCTTCTAATATGTTTCTCTGATGTTCAATCCTAATGAATTATACCTAAGTATGATAAAAATATGATACTTTAGGAACAAATTTGGGCCATATATTTGCACATTATGGGGGGGGAGTACAACGGGTCTGCATGCCTAATATCTTAAGTACGTTATTCTGCATGTTATGAAGTAAGAATTGTTTTCTAACTCCACACTGTCCAAACACTTTAGCTCCACCCCCACCCACAACCCCCTAATTTGCAAATATATAGCCCAGATTATATATTTTGCATCTATTCTGTCACTTCTCTTTGTCTTGTCTCACGCTAAGCTGAAAGAAACTAACGAAAAAAACAAGTTCTATAATGCGTCAATGAATGAATAACTTGAGCGGTAGGGCCTATATCATAGAAGTGCCTGCATTATATTCAATACCTAACCCAACCTAACTTAATCCCTAACCACCCCTGTATATTAAATATTTAATCAAAATATAGCTACACCATAGTTTTTCTCCCTCAAAATAAGCAAATCATAACCGATTCCACAGAGGCAAGCCGGTTATTGTCAGATTTACACAGCGCAATTCTTGAGTGTGTTCCGTTTAATTAACAAGTACCGAAATTTTTTCAACATCAATTAGTGGCAAAAGTGCTACACAAAAATTTACCAAGAGAGGGGTAGAAAAAGTACAATCATGAGTGTTGTATTTACCACGATACAAATATAAATGCATTTGTATACATTTTTAAATATATCCAAATACTCTGCATATATTTTTAAATGTTTTCTTTTATGTAAAGGAGGTCATCATTCCATTTACCCCTCCCTTGCAGCACCTTTGTCTAGAAGAGATAATAAGTTATAAAATCAAACAGTTCGACCTGCGACCTGCGACCTGGCTCAGCGACCTGGCTCAATAGTAACCAAAACTCTAAAAAACGGAATTTTGATACCAATAGATACATCAAAAGAGTCGGATTTTTATACTGACTTTAAATATATAAGTTTCATCAAGCTTAATCTTACCAATCAAAAGTTATGAGCCTGAAAGAAATTGCCTTATTTCCAAAAAAGGGGATTCATCCCCTAAAAGTTAAAAAATCTTAATGAAAATTACACCATCAGATTCTGCGTATCAGAAAACTCTAGTTTAGAGGTTTCAAGCTCCTATCTGCAAAAATGTGGAATTTTGTATTTTCGCCCAAAGAAAGATCACGGATGCTGTTTATTTGTTTTTTTTTGTTTTTTTTTTCAGGGGTGATCGTATCGACCCAGTGATCCTAGAATATCGCAGGAGGGCTCATTCGAGCAGAAATTAAAAGTTCTAGTGCTCTTTTTAAGTAGCCAAAAAATGGAGGGCAACTAGGCCCCCTCCCACGCTCATTTTCCCCCCAAAGTCACCCAATCAAAATTTTGAGATAGCCATTTTGTTCAGAATGGTCGATAAATATAATAACTATGTCTTTTTTTCAAGGGGTGATTGTATCCACCCAGTGGTCCTAGAATATCGCAAGAGGGTCCACTCGAACGGAAATTAAACGTTCTAGTTCCCCTTTTAAGTCACCAAAAAAATTGGAGGGCAACTAAGCCCCCTCCCACGCTCATTTTCTTCTCAAGATCACCCGATCAAAATTTTGAGATAACCATTTTATTCAGCATAGTCGAAAACCCATAAATTATGGCTTTGAAGATGACTTAATCCCCCACAGCCACCGGGGGAAGGGCTGCAAGTTATGAACTTTGCCCATTATTTACATATAGTATTGGTTATTGGGAAGTATACAGACGTTTTCAGGAGGTATCTTTCTAGTGGGGGGGGGGGGGTCGGGGTCAGGGATTATGTGGTAGGATCTAGGATCTTTCCATGGAGGATGTTTTCATGGGGGATAATTCTATGAAGGGGGTGCCGGCTTTCCAAGCATTATTTTAAAAACGATCAGAAATTAAATAATAGAAACAAGTTTTTTCAACTGAAGGCAAGGAGCAACATTAAAACTTAAAACGAACAGAAATTATTACGTATATGAGGGGGTTTTGCCCCCTAGTCAATACCTCGCTCTGCGCTAAACTTTTTTTTAGTACTTTCAAAAGAGCTATCTATTCTAATTAAACGGCCTTTGTGATTCAAGGGTCATTCTTAAAGAATTGGAACAAAATTCGAACTTTAGCGTAAAGAGCGAGGTATTGACTAGGGGGAAAACCCCCTTTTATGCGTAATAATTTCTGTCCGTTTTAGGTTTTAATGTTGCTCCTTACTTTCAGTTGATTTTTTTATTTAATTACAATAAACGCAGAGTGCACTAACAAATTTACTGAATGTTAACTATCTGTATTTCGCACCTTAGCTTACATCAAATTGCTTTTTTGGGTCACGCTTGACCTTTGGACTAAGAAAAACATTTTTTTGCATTGTTTCTGTAATTTTGAGGACTTATCCTTCCATTCTTTCAGAGAAACCAATCAATTACAAATGCGGGTTTATTTAGTTTTTATAACCCGTCATTTAGATAGCTTTGTAAATACCAGAATATTCTTTGAAGCACGTGGCATATTTTCTAGTAGAAAGACCCATTGGAAGGATGACAAAAAGGGACATAGTGCCACCATAGAAATATCTTTGATAAGAGACTAAGGGACGAACCCCGACACGCGTCTATTCTAATGAATTTTCCGCAGTCATGGGAACACTAGTCTCGCTGGACCCCTTCGCTGTTCAGTAAAACCGGAGTCACTCAATGGGAAAAAAATAAATTATCCTCATGGTTGTGTTTCTTGTAAATTTTTCTTATAATCAACCTTTTTATCTTAGTAAAATACTAAATTAAAGTGAAATGTGTGTACACTTAGAAAAAGTGGGCTTGTATTCAGGGGAAAGGGCCAAATTTGCAAAAACAGCTCAAAAGACAGTTCATAAATTATTGTTGAAATTATTGACTTTCAGAGGAATGGGTTGTGACTATGGCCCCTCTAAATATGCAGCAGTAAATAGGGCAACAAGAAACCGATACACCTTTATAGCCCCTAACAAAATGGCTAAATAGGCTTATAGACAAAGTAGGTGCCTGCCTGGAGGTGTCTCTTTGAATGGAGTCCGAGAAACAAGTCGTAAAACTAATCATTTTCTCTAACAGAATTACCAATAATAAAAAAATAGACGTCGTTGGGGGGGGGGGGCAAGGGAAAAATATTACAGACAGGTATCTCATGCCCCTTGACTATCTGGATATGGACCCCTCTTGGGGCCCCCCCCCCCAATTTTTATTTGGGTAAAAATTGTCATATTGCCCCCCCCCTGAGATTAGGCTCTAGATCCACCCCTGATACTGTAAAAATATTTGTTTTACGATATATTATAAACATTTCCGTGATGCTATGATCATTACGTTTACGGTTTTGTTATCTTTGCAGTACAGTATATATATGTGTAGGCCTATATTCTATGCGTGCTCACAGGGGGAGTTGACACCCTAATAAAACCCCAACGTTCGTGTTATTTTTTTCCCTTTCTTCCATAGTTTCATTGTTGCGAAAGGGTCTCTAATCCTGAAATAAAAACCAGTAAATACGCCTGACGACTTCATTAGCGTTGAAAATGCAGTCTTAAGACTAATCAGTATAAATCGTTAGGTAAACACTTGACACTTTGGGAATACTAACGCTAAGACATATTTGAATGTAAAAAAAAGTCGAAACATAGCCTATACAGGAAAAGTTTAAGTTTTTCCAATTACAGAGGGTGTTAGAGGTGGTGGGGGGGGGGGGGGGTAAAATTTCCAAGACGCTCAATTAAGCTGAACTACTCAGGATCTCGGTCATCGTAAATACGACACTGATAGTCTTCAAAAATGAATGCAATAATGTAAAAAACTGATTCATTTCTGAAAGATCTTACGGTCATGTCTGTAGTAAAAATAGAATGACGCGTTATTGTGGACATGCTATGGCTATATGTTTAGTTACGTATTATGTACTAATATTTTGTAATTGACTAATTTTCTCGTCAAAAAAAGATATTAGGCTTAAATAAAGCTAAAACATTTAAATGTGTCAGTGGGTCCCGAGCCTTGAGTTAGGCTCGAAAATGTATTCAAGTGGGTTGAATAGCGAAATATTTCATGAGTCCTGCGTCAAAACAGGTTTGTATAGACTCTTTCCCCCTCACCTCAGGGGAGAATTCGTAGTCCTTGCCTCCGTCAAAAAATAGAATTGTCTAAGAATGGTAATGGTCATCTATATGCATGAAATCAAGTGTGTTTCTGTCTGTGTGTCCTATATCCAACTATGTATTAATTCAGTGTGCATTCGATCGTAAAGCAACTTTAAGAAGTTGTTCAGTACCCTACAGGGCTCAAAATCGGCCGCTTTAATAATACTACTTGAAAATGTAAAAACGATGGAAAGAATTCAGATCTTGCCATATACTCCCCCCTCATTTTGTAAAATGGGAACAGAATCTATCTAAAAATCTAAAAGTACGACGGGATAAGCTTAGAATCCGCCTGATATGGATATTTTTGCTTGTAATCATTGACACAAAACAACATTAGGATAACATATACATAAAATGACAATTTTGCCATAGTTTTTGAATCAGGATACTCAGATTTATTGTATATCATTTTAATTCGATATTAGAATAATTAGCTGCATATAAAGACAGTTAAAAGATTTGGTAGTTGTTAATTAAATGAAACACACTCAAGATTTACGCTTAGGTTAGATATAAGAAAACCGGTTGTATCGTCACAAAGACAAGTGACGGGTGATATAAGGCATTGGACTTGTATAAATTGGGCTATATATTTGCAAATTAGTGGGGGCGGGGGTTAGGTTAGGTTAGGTTAAGGGCGCTGTCCAAATACTTTACCCCCACCTCAACCTTCTAAAGTGCTAATATATAGCCTAAATTATATCATTATATAAACTAAAGGTTATATGAGGGTTATATTTCCCCCAGCCCCTCATTGCACTTCCTGGCTGAAGGGCCACGAAACGGAGATCAGCACCGCCGGTTTGGACCTTAAGGGTCTAGTGCCGCATCCTTTACCTTTACCTTTATATTTCATTAGGATTAACCTAACTTCATTTTTAGGTTGGTTTCAATTAATTAACAAGTACTAAAGATTTTTATTAGCCAAGGACATTATTCCGAAAAATTATAGAAGGCTAAGCCAAATAGCACAGTACGTACTTACTCTTCTGAAAAATAGTAAGCTTTTGGCATATATCTCTTCTTGTAACAGTATAGATAGAAAATTCTCAGATCTTGAACATACCTTGGCCCAACTACAATGTAAAATGAAAAAATATACTGGTAATTATTTTTTTTGCACCAGGTTCAAATCTATGGTATTCACAAAAAAAAATCATGAATAGAAAAATGATAATTATCATTTAAAATTAAGGCAAACATTTGATATCTAGAACCAAAATTTAACAAAGTATTATAGAAAAGTATTTTTAGAAACTCAAAGCAACTATTGCAATTTTACAAGAATTGTGTATGATACTAAAAGCAAAGTCAAGGTGACGAGATCTTTTGAGACGGTCAACAAGTATTTCAGCAAACGGAGAATATTTCTGTAAAGACCTTACTCTGCTGTCTTTGGCGCAAGAAAAATCCCAAAGAAACAAACACAATCGAAAGAGTAACTCTGAATAAAGCCAAATGTCGCAAATTTGAACTAAAAAACTATCCTAAGAGGCGTAAACTAGACTGGACAAAACTGTTTATTCAGTTTTGTCTTTAGTCACGTTTTTGTAGTTTCAGTCCAAAGTTGGCTAAATGTTTTTTTTTTTTGGTTTTACCAATTAAAATTTTTAAGCCTGTTTATTTACTCAGTATTTTTTCTTCTTTTGAGACTTGGTTCCAATAACAGCTTTATTTTCTTTATTTTAATTAGTCTAGCGGTTATCTGTCTTGGTCTCTAGTTTGACATTCCATATACAGTATATAAAAGAGAACGTTTAATACTTAAGTACCCGAAATAATCACTTTTTTAGTGAAAAACTTAAGTTTTAAGGCCAAAAATCTTTTTTCACTTTCGCTTTTTGTGGTTTTCCATAGTATAATGAAGCCAATGTAGTCACAGAGCATATCTATACCTATGCGTGGTCCTATAATATAAATCATTTCAGACTTTTTGAGTGTTACATATTCATGTTTTTTATTTGTTTTTCTGTATTCACATTAGTTTCAATGTTAGAATTAAGCCTCGACACTGTTTAACGGCTTATTGTATCGTTCACAAATAATAGGTATTGAAAAATAATTGCAATTTTTCGGTTCTCTCGAATGCCTAAGATGAATCGAGTCATCTTCCTAGAACTTCTTCCCCAGTGTTTACAATATTATTAAAGAGTTGCTACTTCTAGTTCCCATATCTTGTTTACTGCCTAGCTGTTGCTAACATCTGCCTTAACACCGTTATTTCTATAACTCTTTTCTATGATTCTTGTCTCCGGCTTAATCGTTTAAGGCAACAACAACTCCCTTTACCTCCCTGAAGCGGTCTCAAGGTACGCCCGCCTCTTAGATCTCTGGACCAACGGAGACTGTGTTTCTCCAGTTGACTTAGCACCAATCCGGTAGCAGCTTTTCGGGCACCTCGAGATTATACTGAAGGTATTCACCTTCCTAGCATCATATTGTCGTAAGACTTTGCCTTAGAAGGAACCTCTTAGTGTATTTGTGATTCAAACTGGCCCTTCTCGAGCATCCCTCTCAGGCTGGGTATCCTATGGGATACCTTGCTCAGCAAAGAAGAATGGTGACAGAAATGTATTTACATAGAGAACAAAGTGAAGTGGGACAAAGTGTTATAAGACGAAGTGCAGATTCCCCTAACGAAAGTGGACATTATTTAAGAGACATATTGTCGACAAAAAAAGAAAGTGAGGATTCAGCCTCCAGTAGTGATGAAGAACAACAACAACTTGTTGGACTAGAGCTAACTATGAGGCCTGCCGAAACTACTGAAGAAGCGGCAAGTCAAGTAAAAAGCGAAAGTACAGAAGATTCAGCCATCGAGCCTGAAAATCTTGAAATAAAGCGTCCGACTTCAAATACATTGCACACCTTACTAGGTTGTAAAAAAAGAAAACTTTACCAGCCTCAGCAGCACGAGAGCTCACGCATAAGAGCGGACGAAGAACCAGAAGCAAAATACCAAAGACAAGAGACCATTGAGGCTTTACAACAAGAGTATGCTCGGATTTATAGTCAAGCTCTTGTTGGGGCTTCAGAAAAAGAGGGTGAGTCTCAATTAGATCTTTCACTAAAAGAGAAGCCTGAAAAACGTCCTGAAAAAGATACCCCAAATATTTCCTTTAGCTCAGGCATACCCCAATTCAGCAATACGACGAGTTTTGACGCTTCAAGGCGACTCTTGCTTGAAAATGACTCAAATAAGAAAGAGTCAAAAGAGTTGCTTTCAGATTTTGAAAGTTTTGCTGATTTACTGAAAAATGAACTTCAAACTTCACTTACCACTGTTATTGATCAATTTGTTCAAAGGTATGTCCAACAAAAAAAAATGGCGCAACAAAAGCTAAGGGAAGAAATAGAGGCAAAATCTCGAGGAAGAGTTGTCGATAGAGGAGCTCGACAGGATGGGCATATTAATTATCTGAGAGCTCCGATAAATTTGCCTTTCTTTCCTCAGCATAAATTACCATTATATCCAAGTTTAAATCCTCTTAGCTCTTTATCATCTTTGAGCGCAATGAGCACTTTAGCTGGGCTTTCAACACAGCACGAGCAAAGAGAACAGGAACAAAATGAGGCGTTAAGTCTTGTCGTAAACTCCAAAAAACGCCGAAACAAAGTTACAGATGGTCGCATACTAAATGGTCGGGGTTGTGAAACTCCCAATTTGCTACAGAACGAAAATCCAAGCCCTTACCCACAAAGTTTACCAACATCCCGGTTTTCTCCAACAAACTCACCCAAGTCAGATAGTCCACTATCCCCCCCACGATATAACAGCAATCATATTTCTTCAAGTATGGCTGGAGTAAACGGCATTCCCCAGCCCAATTCTGCCCTAGATAGTTTTCCTCCCTATGTTGCTTACTATCGAAGAGGTTTTTCACCAGAAAGAAATGATGTTCGTACTCCACCTACGTCGATGATACATCCAGCCTTTTTTGCGGGACATCATGGCATTCCCGACCTTTCAGCTCTTCGTCACGGGGATATGGACCGGAATTCGGAGTCATCCGGCGAGACTTATGACAGTCTACACCCGTCGCTGTCTTTACTAGCCAATGTAAGTAGCTGATTATTTATTTTATGCTTTACTGTGTTTTCGCTTGTAAACCAACAAAGCCATTAGTTTTTGTCTTTTTTCGCAAGCTATTACATTTTAATATTTCTTTATAGACTACGGAAAATGTATTTTAATACGATCTTGAACTTTTCAATTTTTAACCACAATTTGGGACAAAATTTAAATTATAATTTAGACGAGATCATTTTGCTTTTTTTATTTCTTTTTTTTAACTAGAAACATAAAACAAATTCTTAATCGAGTGTATATGAATTAAAGGATCCATAAACGCGATCCGTAACACTGCAAATGAGTTAACATTTTGTTAGTAGTTGAAATGTCTTTTTTAAACTTCCATATGTTATTCTTTCGATTTTGTCAATTGTCTTCTTAAAGACGGAAACAATGAGCCGTTCAGAGCGCGTAAATTCTGATATAAATTAAACTCCTCAAATATATAAGCGCCATTATTTGTTTGGATTGCTTTTTCAATTCCAGCCGACATTTGTGACTTTTGTAATATTATAACATAGTTTTCCGACTTCACTGCTTCCACCTTAGTTGAATTGAAATTAGTTACAGTTTATTCGACTATTCTGAAGATGCATCCGATATCTTTTATCGATTTGTCCTGTTATTGGGACCAACATTTGACGGTTCGAATATAAGTCATGGCTCTTTTTCTATGCGCCTCACTCAAATTTTTCACCCCCCCCCCTGACGAGGTCACTCCAAAACTACCCGTAGTGGCGTCGTGAAGATAACTTGTACGAGGAATATGCTACTTAATTGACGTTCCTTCTCTCTCTCAGAAACCCATATAGTAATATAATTTATAAAACTTACACTATAGAAAATTGTTTTTCTTAAAGAGCATTTGGTCCTCTGTATGAGTTTCACCATGGTCCTGATGAATCACCATTACCTCCCCCTCCCTAGTGCTTTACTAAGTTCCCACAACCGTAAATGGCTTCTATTAACTTACGTTAATTATTAAACTAAAAAATACCAACAAATATTTTGTTGCAATACAAAAAATCTTCATTAAAGAGTTGTGAAATTTAGCGGTTTTATATATTATTTGTAGTGCACACACGACCCTTGTCCCTGGTTAATGTGAACGCGAATTCAAAATTTGATTTAACTCGTTTCCAAACTCGTTTTTGAACGTTTTCTCTTTCTGCACTGCTAAATCGAAAAGGTCATTGTGAATCTGGGTATTGGGTTTTTAAAGAGTCAAATTGTATATTTGCGCATTGCATATAAAAGTTTAAAATGTGCAAAATTGTTTATACAAATTGAAACAAGAATTAAAATTAAGATTTTCACACCAAGGCAACCATTTTTACAAATTTACTGCTTGTTGATTACCCTAAATTGTAAGTATGCAAAGTATTCACGAATTCCATCTTACTTTCCTTTTTTCTTGACTCAGACCCATGCTGCAACCCTCACGCCGATGCACCTGCGTAAAGCGAAATTAATGTTCTTCTGGGTACGCTACCCAAGCTCTTCCGTTTTGAAGATGTACTTCCCTGACATTCGATTCAACAAGAATAACACAGCTCAGCTCGTCAAGTGGTTTTCAAATTTCCGGTAAGACATTCTTTACTTTGATCACAAGTCTTTGTTTCCTTTGACTTTGTAACTGATATCTGTGTGGAAAAAACTACACTTTAGCTCCGATTTATTTTGTTTTTGCTCTTAATAATTAATTAATTAATCGAATATTGAATTTTCGGTACTTTTGTAGAAAGCGGTAAGCGTGCGACAATTGTATTGAAGAGCAGATAGGATAAAACCCGTACTGATACGAGACGCTGTATAAAGATAGGCATTGCAAAGGGTTTCTCACTCCGGGAACTATATTTAAACTTAATTTTTTTGGGGTTTAGAGGACTAATAGGTACCTAAGTTGGGTTGACTAGGTTAGGTTAGGTTAAGTTTTTAATATATGCTATGCTTCCCCCCCCCCCTAATGTGCAAATGTATAGCCCAAGTTTGTTTCTGAACTATTATATTTTCATCTTATTTTGTTTTATTTCATTAGCGTTAACGAAACTTCACTTTTTGCGCGATTACCGCTTTCTACAAAAGTGCTGAATTATCTTCCGAAACCAAGCTAATGGCCAACTCAATAAAATCTATTTTAATTTTCAGGGATTCGAAAAACAAGAGGCTGGTATTACCATACAAAATCGAAATAATATAGTTAGATACGGACATTTAAAATTTCAACTTTACTCGCAACCGTATCCCAGCGAAAAGGGGGGGGCTTAAACCACCCCCTGAATTTTTTTTTGACCCGTAAAAAGTAACAAAATACATATAATTTTTTTTATATATTGTTTATAGCATTTTTGTAGAACACCCGCTCGGAAAAAATCCCCCCCCCCCGAACAAACATCCTGGATACATTCTTGCTCGTAACTCCAGAAACCCTCATGGGCACGGCACGACTGCATTCCCTTCACCTCCATTCCACTTATTCAGTTTTTTTTCTTTCCTTAAGGCTATCCGGTCAAATTCTCACTACCCTCAGATATTTTTTTATGCATCCTCTCATCCCATTTGAGGATTTACTGCTTTCACTGCAACCACAGCTGAACTAAAAAAAGGCCGTATTTCTGGTAGCCTATAATCGTTCATCATTTAAATGTGAACCAGCCGTTTTAGCCTTTATTTAATCATACACCTTAACAGCGAGATCAACCCAAATTTTTCGCACTCTTTCTTTGTTTGATATATAGTCGCCCTGACGTACAACGCATTCATTTGTTAGATTTACTACCTTTTCTATTGATAAAACTTCCGACGTGTCAATTTGTGGGCAAACTCCTCCGCAAACGCTTCGCAAGTTAGATGTGAATGTGATGAACCCTAAGAAAAGAACCGTTTCTTTTTACTCAGCGGAATAATAAAAGAAAATCGTTGTTGTTTGTTGCAGATAAATGTACATGAGCTTTAGTACTGAGTAAATAACATCAAGTTTGTAAGGAATCAGATACCAATTGGTGCTAGAAACCAAGTATACATTTTTAAACTAAATCCCGCTATTGCTATAAGTTTGATATGCTCAAACGGGCATTTAGAACTATCCGTAGACAACTAGTCCCCTAGGAAACATTCTATAAAAATAGTAAAAGAAACAAAGCGAAAATTCAGTATATTGAAAGTGAAATTAATGAGGGAATAAAAAAAAAATACTTTTTAGTACCATAAAGTAGACTAAATAAAACCGAGACGATCGTTAAATTGAGAAAGTTTAAATGTAAACAAATGTCACAAAATGTGCATTATAGTACTTTTTTTTTTTTTTTTTTTTTTTTTTTTTTTAGAGGTCACGAGCTACCCGTAGGTTGTAACAATGAATAGAAATGTATATTTTACAAAATATACATATTTTAGTTTTTTTCAGAAATAGAAATATAATAAAATTTGATTTCAAACCCCCTCCCCCGATGTCTGGTTTACTTGGAACCCAAATACAGTGTTAATTCAACCTTGTAAGTCATATGTATAATAATAATAATAATTTATTTATTACCCACTATAAAAAAGAAGCGGAGTACATAAAAAAAGAAAAGAAAAGACAAACAAACCAACAAAAAAAAAGCAAACTCGCACACTTAACAATTATTTAATAAGACGACGTAAATTATGGTATATGTTTATCTTGAAGGAAAATGATGTTTTGGTACCCGAGTTGCTTTCTTTTGGATCAATTTTCCTTTTTTTATTGTTTTTTTCTTGGTTTTATGCATGTTTTTACTTGCTGTGAATCTTAATAATCATAGGTTTAGTTTGTTATAAATATATTTTCTAGCTGTGTCAGAAGGTATATTGCGCCATAGCTAAAGACTTTTGAAAGTAGCCGGCCGACTTTGAGAAAAATTAACTGCAAATGGGGTTATAGAGGAATTTTCTTTGTCATAAGTTTACAAATGAATTTTTAAACTAAAAAACAAGAATGATCATTAAAGAACTTGTTATGGCATAAAATAGTTGTTTTAAACTCTAAGAAGCTGACTGCATGTACACCTTAATAATATGGTGTTTTGGTTGATAATAATTTGATACACAAAAAATATTTTGCAATGTTTACCTTTTTTTTTAGTTAGGGAATATAATTTAAATATTTTGCACATTTCCCCAATTTGTTTTCTTCAAACACTAGCATTTTAGTTTTCTTTGTTTAAATCATCAACTTTGTCTTTATCAATAATTTTCAGGATCTGTTGTTTAACTTTTGATTTTAGTATTTTTTACAATTGGATTTGAACTTTACTGCATATTTTTGCTTGACACTAACAAACATCAGATCGGATTAAAGTAAATATATCTGCATTTGTTCTCTTTGAGGAAAATTATGCCATTTTTCAAGTCTCCGGACGCAGAATGCTCACCTGAAATAAATAATCTAGCAGCTAGTTTTTTTTTATTTAATAAGGAAATTGGTTGAATTCGCAAATCATTTGATGGTAAGGTTTTAAATACCCCATTTTTCTCGTCCATTTCCCACAAAAAGAAGGAACTACTAAACTGTAACTTTTCTCGTTTTTTCTTTTAGTACGGGTCCGTTCTCGTGTTCAACTGAAAACAATTTTTTCTTTTAAATTAATTATATCAGACGGCAAGGTGCTGTAAATCTAGAAAAAGACAGATGTTTCTCCAATTGATAAATTAGATAACGCACGTTGAAGAAAATTGGAATACTAAGCCATATGCTAATAAATTGTTTTTCTAACAATGATAATTAAAACACGACCGTTTTCTGTTTTTTTCTGAATATTGCTGTAATACACGTTGGTCATTTTGTCTTTAAACTCGCATTTAGTTAATTCATTTATGCTGGGAAGCTATCACAGCTCTAAAAACACAAAAAAAAAAAGAAGAAATGAAAAGAAGGGAAAATGTTGAGCGAGACGCTTACGGATGCCGAATTTTCAATTCCAGTACTAAAGTGTTGACCTCGCCGCTCTGAACCCTTTTGAAATCCTTTGATTTTTTTCTTTCTCTTCTCTACTCCTCGATTTCTCTCTCTCTCTCTCTCTCTCTTTCTCTTGTTTCCTCTCTTCCATCCTCTGTACGCTTGGGTTTCATGTTTTGGTTACAAATGTCGATTCGAGGCATTTCTAACTAAAAAACTATCGAATATAATTTTATGTGCTGACTGCCAAGGTTTAGGTCACAAAAGTTGGTTACATATAGCAATTCCTTACGGATTTGTTCGTATTTGAACGCTCGAGCTAAAAAGAACACGGGGAAATTATATGTACGCTTTATACCCACCTCGTTATTCGCCCTAGAAAAGAAATCCTTGTGCATCAGGGTTACTTGAACATTTTTGAAAAACCACTTTTAGACGTATCTAATTTTTGTTTTAAACATACCTAATTTTGGTTTTTCTTTATGCTTTATTGTTATGAAAGAATTAATAGTAGTCTAAGTATACAAAATAGGCACATAAAAACGGACATTATATTTATAATTTAATTAATTAATATAATTAATATATATATATATATATATATATATATATATATATATATATATATATATATATATATATATATATATATATATATATATATATATATATAATATATATATATATATATATATATATATATATATATATATATATATATATATATATATATATATATATATATATATATATATATATATATATATATATATATATATATATATATATATATATATATATATATATATATAAATTAATTAATAATTAATATAATTAATTAATAATTAATATAATTAATTAATTAACTAATTAATATAATAATTAATTATAATAAAATTAATTTTTACTCCGCTGTATAGGTACCTTCGTGGGTTTTTCCTGGATAAAGGGGCTATATAAATTATTCAGAGCAAAGGAGGAGAAGGGTTTTTATCCGTATCGATTCCTAAACTTGATGAGCAGCTCAGCATGTCTCTTTTTACTTGCAAAACATTGCGGTTTTTGGTAGGTATTTTTGTCGGTTTTCGAGTGGCTATTATTTTTCGTACCATTTATAGATTTTCAAAGAAATTTTATTGTAGGACCGTTGGGGATGGGGGGGGATAGGAGAGGAGAATTGGTTACCAAAGAATTTTTTTTCAAATGGGATTTACCGAAAAGAATCTTTGTTCGGAAGTTTTTTCTATTACCTGTAACTTTAAGACAGATGTATAGCCTAAGTCGAAAAAATATTTTTAATTTTTCTTAGGAGAGACTTTTTTACGAAAAATTTATGAGCCTGAGAAATTCCAGGGGAGGGAACTGAAACCAATCTCTCCCTCTGGATAAGCTCTGTTGTCTTAAATAAATTACATTCTTAGTTAAACGTCAAAGAAAATATTTTTAGTTACAGAAATTATTAGTTAAAGAAAATTCTTTTCTTAGTTAAAGATTTAGTTAAGTCTCTATTCTTAGTTGAAGAAAATATTTATTTATCGTCTTTCATGTTGAGAAAAATTGCAGGCAATGTGACTCAGGGACGGATCCAGGATTTTTTTAGCGGTGGGCGCAAAATAGATAGATATGATAAACTTGCGTTAGGAGCAAGTTTAATTAACGCAAACTTGCGTTAATTAAGTAAATTACTCTACTTTAGACTACGTTAGGGGGGTATGCTCCCCCCTCGCCCCCCTTGGATCCGCCACTGCTGTGCCTGTTGAAAATCATGTGTGTTTTGTAATTAAAAACAGTTAAAGTTGAATTAATGGTAAGACAAAGTTAATGGTAGTATCTCATTTATGTTTATTAGGGTGAACAGTGAATGCTGATAACTACAAATTTCTATTTTTGAAGTAAAATTTATGATAATTAGATGGTCAAATAAACATTTCTCCCAATAGAGAACTGAAAAATCGTTCTCTCTCTCTCTCTCTCTCAAAGAAAAAAAAATCCATAATGTTAGAGTAAATACTCACTCTACTCAAAAATGCCCAGCAAAAGTTTGTTCACAGGCCAAAAAATATCATAGACACAGTTTTAGCGGACGCGGCCAACGTTTAAAAGTTTATGAATACACGCTATTCATTTATTGATTTATTAAGTAGACACAAAACACTTTTCCACAGCCCAAATTTCATGGCTTACCATCATAACTTTCAGATCAAAGTCTTAAGATACAATATCTCCCTTCACATCAAAGTCTAAAGTACGACTCTCCTAGTTAACCCTTTCAGCCTTCCTATTGAAAAGGGGCACCGTACTTAGAAATGAATTTAAATAAAAAGTTAGGCCGATAAAAAAAGGAAAAAGAATTACGTTCGCTAATTCCAGGCACGTACGTAGAAAGAGGTGAGAGGCTTGCATCCCCGAACTCATATACTTTTCCAAATTTATGTGCACTTCTTATTCAAATTATCAAATAATTTTGTTTATTACTTGCTTCTCCTTTGAAAAAATCTATTGAGCTTGCCTGACTACTTACACTGCCTGAGTTACCGAATTAATTCAGTTGCCTTGCAAATTTACAAAAGATTCTATCAGTAATCACAGGCTCGAACTGGAATCTGAACCAGCCAAGTCGAAAATAAAATACATTTTTAGGAGCTGAAGTTAAGAAAATACTTAATAAGAATCTCTTTAGTTCATGGTGACATCTCCAAACTTGCAGTAATGACAAAATATTTCCAGAAGTCAATTGCGATAATCGTGGAACTTGGAAAGAATCTTCGTGACACCCTTCTATTACCAAGTCGATCTCAAGGTTTTAGAGTGTCGACTTTTTCTAGAGCAACTTTGCAAAAAAGGAAACTTTTACCCTCCCTAGAGATATCGCTTCACTGCCTTAAGAGATAATTATCACCCCCTTTCTTCCTAATTAGACTTAAGACTAATGAGGTAAATGCAAAATGCTGACGAAGCTGTTCTAAGCAAGTCCCAAGATATAGCTATTATCAAATTAAAACAAGAAGTTGCTTTAATCAAATATTTCTCTCCGAACGGTTCTTGAACTTTCTACCCGTATTTTCTAATAGTATTCCCGTTTCTAACGGAGTTGTGTCTTCGACCTCCAGAGACTAATTTCATGATTTACGGTACATACGGAAAGGGTATTTCATTTGATGAGTTCGTTATCTCAACTTAAGAATAAAATTAATTTATTGGCTGCAACAGCTTGAAGCTAACACAGTCATTTCAACAGAAAAATACAAAAATGGTAAGTTAACAAATGCATCTTCATTGGTTAGTACTTAGTAAAAGGACTGGTGCCAAAACTTGGTGGGTAATTTTATGTCCTTTATTCTTTATGACAGTGGAAAATTTTCTCTCACATAAATCAATCATTTGAACTCTTTTGTGCAAGTTTTAGTCCATCTCTCTTTTTTTCCTCTTCCCTTTATTATCCTGTTACCTTTAGCTTTTCAACCTAAAATTGAATTGCTTTAATAGCGCTATTTTCTATTTCTTTTTTTCTAGAGAGTTTTATTATATTCAAATGGAGAAGTTTGCACGTCAATTACTTAGTGACGGCGTTCAGTCAGTCGAAGACGTACGAATCACTCCCGATTCTGAACTATTCCGAATCCTAAACTTGCATTACAATAGAAATAACCATATCGAGGTGAGTTATCTAGATGTTAGCACTGTCTATGTTCATTTTAATATTTCAGTTGAGGAGCAGCTCCTCAACAGTGACTTCTGTTGAAGAGAAGCACTATTGGATTAGAGGTTTTTTATCATTTTTTTTTTTTTTTGCATTTGCACTACACCACTGAGAGACTGTAAAAGGTCAAAATCTGAATATTTTATTTGCCAGGGGCTAGTTCAACTTCTTGAGGGAGAAGAAGGGGAAACCCCAATTTTTTTTCTGTCAAATATATTTCAATAGAGGTTGGAGAATTCCAACCAAACTTATTGGGGAGTATGAGCTAGTCTCCAAATAGTATCTTTTGTAAGTGTAAGATCATTTTGATTCATTTTTTTTTGGGAGGGGGGTACCTAAATTTTTATCGTCAACACCTTCAGGGACATCAATCTCGGTAAATCTTAGGGAAGTAAGGGTATGTACTGTAATTGTGTTTTTTGTGCATGAACGCAGTACAAACTATGCCGAGGGGAGGTTGTCACTAAATCCTTGTTCCCAGCGGATCTAGCCGACGAGGCGTTTGTATCTAAATCGGACTTGGTGCAAAACAGGAGTGTTCTAATTATCTTAGTTTTTCTTCTCGGGGTCCGTACCTAATCTTAATTTTACAGAGGAGGGGGCCCCTATCCCTATCATTCTAACCTCTACCAGAATAGAATCTCAGATAAAATTCAAACTGAGTGAGAAACTAGAGCTTGTCTTACCTCTGTTTTTTCCAGGATTCAAAGCCAAATCTAGCTTTGTGAATAATGGGGGAAAGGGGGAAAGAGTCTTGCAATCAGAACATCTGCTGGAAAATTTATCTGATTTTTACAAGATTTACTGGCAAGTTACACTTGACAAGCCTTTTCAGGGTTTAGATACAACCCCATCTCTATGGGGGGTCTCTGAAATTCTTGTCAACAGAAGATTATCCTGAAGAGGGTGTCCAATATCAACCAAACTTGATGGGGGGTAATAGCTAATGTCCCAGTTTTGTTTTAAAGGGCGTGGACTAATATAGACTCTCTGGGGCTGGGGAGGAGGCCTGAGGGTAATTCATTTCTTGTCATCAGGGCATGTACCCAAAATATCAGTCAGGTTGCATATAAACTTTGTTAAGAGTCACAAGTAACGTTCCTAGCTGTCTTTTTACAGTCTAGGGTTAATCTGATGTATCTGTTCAGTCTATTGGTGCAGTAAAAGGGATTGAATACCTATTATGAACTTACGTCAGTTACTAGAATTTACAACAATCAATAAAATTGGTTGAAGACCCAAGTACATTGAAGCTGTGAAAATGTGACCTTTTTGTGCATTTAAATCACAGGGAAGATGAGAGCTTACGTGAAAATGACTAAAAACTTCTTACGAGTATTTTGTTTTTTGCTGGCTTAATATTCTTCACAAATGAACGAATCAGGTTTGAAACGAATTATTTATATGTCTCTTCAGAAACCAGAAATAAAGAATAACTCTACTGGCTTGTGAAAACACGTCAAAAAAATTAATCAGTGGAATTAAAGCACACTTTTTAAAATGTAAACATATAAAAGTAATCTCTTTCTTTTCTTTGTTTAAAATAATTCAGCCTATGAAATTGCATAGTTTAATGCTGAAAGACCCAAGTAAACCATCAAAAATGAAAACAAAAAGTAACTTGAAGGAGAAGGTTCCTGAACTCTTATCTAATTTCTTAGACCACACTGCTTTTCCATTAAAAACAAAAAAAAAATTTTAACAAGAAAAACGGGTTTTAATTTTCTATAAAGCAGTGAAATACAAAACAGTTAATTATGCACAAAAGCTCCGAATATTTCGGCCCCACATCCGGGAGCCTCTCTCAACGAAAAAAAAAAAAAAAAAAAAAAAAAAACTTAACTTACATCACAATACTAAACACATAACGAGAAAGAAAAAAAAACAAAAGGAAAAATATAAATAAATAAGAAACAAAACTCACATATTAAATAAACACTTCCATGCACTGAATGTCTATAAGGATTCAACTCGCCTCCTCCCAGTGTATAAATGGAAATATATTAAATAAACACTTCCATGCACTGAATGTATATCCATTTATATACTGGGAGGAGGCGAGTTGAATCATTATGAGACATTCAGTGCATGGAAGTGTTTATTTAATATATTTCCATTTATATACTGGGAGGAGGCGAGTTGAATCATTATAGACATTCAGTGCATGGAAGTGTTTATTTAATATGTGAGTTTTGTTTCTTATTTATTTATATTTTTTCTTTTGTTTTGTTTTCTTTCTCTTTATGTGTTTAGTATTGTGATGTAAGTTAAGTTTTTTGTTTTTTTTATTTATTTATTTTTTTTTTTCCGTTGAGAGAGGCTCCCGGATGTGGGGCCGAAATATTCGGAGCTTTTGTGCATAATTAATTGTTTTGTATTTCACTGCTTTATAGAAAATTAAAACCCGTTTTTCTTGTTTAATTTTTTTTTTTGTTTTGAACTCTTATCCAAATCTCTCTTTCCCTGTGTACCCCCATTTTTCTCCCTCCATCAATTTTTCATCTCATTACTCCCTCCATTCTTTTTTTCTTTATCTTTGACTCAATAGCAATAAACTTCTAATTTGATGACGATCTTTTATATTTCAGGTGCCTCCGCATTTTCTTTACGTAGTGGAGCAGACTTTAAAAGAGTTTTTCCGGGCAATTCAAGCTTCTAAGGACCTCGAGCCTTCTTGGAAGAAAACGATCTACAAAATAATAGCTCGCTTGGATGACAATGTTCCTGAGTATTTTAAATCACCAAATTTCTTGGAACATCTTGAATAATTTAAAAAATTATTGGCGAAGCGGTTGAAACTCAAAAATGGTCTAACAGAGCATGGACGAAATATAATAAGTTTTAGCTGATAATCCATCTCCATGACAAACTAGAAACGCAAGAGATGTTATTTCTTAGAATACTTGTAGATCCTTTCGTGCCTTTATTCTGTAGATATCAATTTCTTTATGTGCGTCAAAAGACACACCGAGTCGGCTAGTCACCAAAGCACTTTGCGACATATCCAGAAGTTACTGTTCTTTATGTTTTAAATTCCAACTTCAAGTGGGAATTTTGATCTTTAAACAAATTAGTGGATAGTTGTAGTTTGTAGTTGAGCACATAATTTTAGACTTTTTCATATGATCTCACAGATCTTATAATGAGTCATTAGGTCTATTTTGATGACCTAATTACTTCTGAACCATCTCTCTATGTGGACATCTAGTCTATTCGGAGTAATTTCGCTTTTTTTTTTACTTATTTGTTTAACTTTATAATCCAAAATTGTGCCTTGTTCAAACCTTGTTATATTGTTTTGTATATATCTAATTTGCTTTTAGCCTAGTTACCTTCAAATTTTCCAGTGCACGCTATTAAGCTTTATATGAAACGATACATTCCCTATTATGTAATTGTAGAAAAGAAGCACGCGAGTGAATAATAAAACATATTGCTTAAATTTTTGTTTGCTTTATACTTAAATAGAAAAAGAAGCTATAGGAAGAAAACCAGCTCTAGTTCCAAGCAGAAAATGGGAATGAGCCGTGTTTAGTCTAGCTGTGGAGAACAATTGGCAAAAAAAGGAAAACACAATACTGAAAATAAATATTGTAGAATTCTGTTCGAAATGGGGCAAATCTCATTCTGGTTGTAAAGCATAAAAGGTTTTTTTCTTGCCTGAATGGTGTAATTAATCTTTTAAATTTTACGTTTTGGTCTTTAATAAGTTATTTTTCCTTGTTCTTGAACAGGAAAGCCATCTAACTGTTTATATTGAAAAACTGCGTTTAAAAAGTGATCCTTGTCAATAGAAACAAAACTTAAAATAAAGTTTGTCTAGGATACTAAATCAAATTACATATCAAATTCTTTTTTGCATTTCATAAGAAAAATGATTTTTCTGCTGATTCCAAAGATAAAGTATTCATTAACTTTGTCCGCTTACACTTATTAACATAAGAAAATGCGAGTCTTTTTAAGAAAATAAAGAAAATGTCTTCAAAAAGGGGTATAGTCTTGACGAAAATTACGCAACAAAATTCATCAGTCAACCTTAGAGCAGAGGTTTCAAGCTGCTATCTGCAAAAATGTGAAATTTACAACTTTTCCCGCGAAGCACGGTCGCAGATCTGTTTTTTTTCCAGAGGCGGTCATACCGAGCGGAGTTTTCAAGCTTCTATCTACAATAATTTGAAATTTACAACTTTTCCCGCGAAGCACGGTCGCAGATCTGTTTTTTTTTTCAGAGGCGGTCATACCGAGCAGAGGTTTCAAGCTGCTATATACAAAAATGTGAAATTGACAACTTTTCCCGCGAAGCACGGTCGCAGATCTGTTTTTTTTCCAAAGGCGGTCATACCGAACTAGTGTTCGTCTTATGAACCTTTTACTACTCCTTTCTGGTGATGTCTGGGCTTACGTTGATAGTCATCTATATTGGTATGCGTGTACTGGTAAGCGTGTAGCCGAATCTTTCAGAGCTAAGGGTTTATGTGGGAGGAGATAGAAGAAGTGTCTTTACTATAAACTGTTCGTTTATTCTACATTGTCTATATACATGGTTTGAAAACAAACACAAGAGAAGAACTTCACAGAAGTTCTGCAGGAGAGGAACAACTTGTAACACTTCAGAAATCCATATATAAAATGATTTCCAAGGTTCTTAGAAACACGTTCTACTATATTCAAATTGTCCGAGTTCTATTTTCTGGTATTATAAATCAAACCCGCCGCCATGATTGTCAAACAGAGAAGACTGCGTTGGCTTGGTCATGTCCTTAGAAGACCCAATGACCGCATCATAAAGCAAGTGCTTCTAGCTGCCCCATTGCCAGATTGGCGCAGGTGATCTGGCAGTCCATTTAAGAATTGGTGGACAACTGCCAAAAACGACCTCGACCCCATTGGCGGATTTCGAAAGTTTGGCAGAAAGTGGGAGAGCTGCCGGCTCCGGTTTGCTGAAGAACTGGCACAAGATCGCGACAAATGGGAGTCAATCATACGTAGTCTTCTAGATGCCGGGTGAGGCGTCCGCGTCTGGTCCCGCAACAAGTACAAGTAAGTAAGTATTATAAACCTAGTTTTTCTGATTACCATTTCCATACGAAAGAGCATCATTGTTACAAACCCGTGTCCCACTTAGGCTTCTAGAATCCAAGGTACTAGTGCATTAGATGGACACTTTTATATACTATGTAAGGAAACCAGTCATGCAATGACAGACGAAACCCGCCAGAGACCGGTTATTTTCAGAGAGATCGCTATTAAGAAATGGACTACAAATTAGTTTTCATTACGTTTACGATACTTAAGCTGTTGTTTTTTGGGGTTTAGGGGGGGGGGGAGGTACCTAGGTTAGGTTAAGTATTTAATATATGCTATGCTTTACCCCCCACCCCCCTAATGTGTAAATATATAGCCCAAATTTTTTTATAAACTGTTATATATTAATCCTATTTTATTTTATTTCATTAGCATTAACCAAACTTGACTTTTTAGAAGTGACCATCTAATGCACCACTACCGAATTCAATATAAATTTCAAAGATAAAATTGACCCACATTGCATTAAAATTAGGTTTCATGTTTCCCGTTCTAAGACTTACATTCAAAAGTTTACAGTCTAGTATAGAGAAAAAAAAGAAATCAAAAGCTCTTGTCCCTTTTCGGCGATAAAAAAGAAGACGTCATAGCAAAGTGCCGATTTCTGCCGTTCTATGCCGCTGAACAACAATTTTGGCCTGAATAGGACAAATATGGTCGAGGAAAATCTAGAAGTGGCCATTCAGCTTCAAAATACTGAAATTTTTTTTACATACAATTACAGCTTCAAAAAACGTACTGGTTTGCGGTGCGCGGTGGTGCATTTGCCTCTAAACATGCAAACAAAATGAGTCATCATGATACACTGCTTATTCAGCAAGCTAGCAGTTATACACAGTTGTATAGTTCCAAAGCAGATACCAGGGGTACCCAGAGCTTCAAAAAGTGTATTTTATCGCTAACATTTCAACTTTTGATGACAGCTCCTTCAGGTAAATATGGAAGAGGATTACCCTAATCTACCCTTACTTACCCTCATTTGGAGGGCTAAATTTAGACTAAACGAACCTTAAGAGTGCTGACAGGGCTGCAGTTTAGCTGTGATTGCTGGAACAGTTCTTTTTAACTTAGAACGTCAGTTTTAAGTTTTGAAGTATTGTACTAAAAGAATTAAATAAAATACCAACAGGGGCGACAATCTCCGTCATATTTATGACAACTGTCTTTGATTTTGAAAAACGAATAAACCAAAGAAGGTTTTCTGTTAGTGGCATACTTTTATCCTTTTCTCCCTACCCCGAATCTGCAAAAAAAAAATTCTTTATGGTCTTTGACACGGAGCCCAAGAGCTGCACAGACAATTTGATCCTGATAAGTGGAAGAGTCAATAGCCAAACGATTTAGAGGGGAGGGGGCAACAAATATTGATAGTAATTCTTGTATGATGTTTAGCGACATTATAGAATTGTCGATGAAGTTGCAGTAAAACCTATAAGATCGCTGCAAAATAATTAAATTTAGGGCACTTCACGCAGTAAATCTGTGGATTAACTTAATTTACCAGCCTGTTTGAAATTATGGAGAGATCGCCACTCTCCTCCCTCATACGTGAGGCTTCTGCCAAAATCATCCTGATTACAAAATTTGTAATATATCTTCAACCATATACTCAATGTATTTTCCAAGGGTTACTTTACAAACTGAATCAAATTTTCAAAAAGGCACCAACAATGTAGTACACCTCATGTCGTCGTCAGCGGTATGTATCTAAGAAATTTGGTCATTTTAGCTCCTATCGCACCGTAAAGTTACAGTGGGGCCCAAAATGCTGCCAGCATATCATCATCCGTACCATTACTTGCAATGCAGCCAATCTTCTTTTTTTAATGACCCCTGGGGTAAATCTTTATGCTTCGGCATTTCAAACAGGATCACTCTGTTACAATTATTATTCTCACTTATTTCCATCATAAAGTATTTTTTCTTCTGCTATTTTCCCTAGCCATAAATTTTCCAAAAAATAAGTATTTTGTGCTTGCAATTTAACATATTAGAAATGACGAATACAAAGAAACTTTTGCTAAATCAGTTTTAGCTCCAATCTCCATGAGGGAAACCAATTTTCTAATTTCCTTATTGCTCATTTTCTCATCTTTAACAAGAACCCCCTAGAGTTGTTGGGAAACTAAAAATCTTTCTTGGAAAGATCTTTGTTGTTCCTTCTTCACTTACTTTACTAATTATGATTATATCAGATGGCAGTCAAATGGAACTAATTTGCTTTCAAGAGTTAAAACCTTTTGAGGAGAACTCAGAACAGGTTATTAACTACGACGAACTAATGTATTGGTTACCCGACGAGGAATGGAATTTATATTTAGTAAATTTTAATAAATTGTGATCAAGAAATACCAGCATTTATAAAAAAAAAAGTTTAAGAAGCTGTATTTTCTTTCAATAGGTGTTTTTGTAATTATCAATCATGGTTGCAGCGGTAACTGCAACCAAGTAAAGAACGAACAAAAGCCCATAGTAACCAAAAGTTATAACACACGTTTTGAAAAAAAACGGCCTAGTGAAAACAAATTTCCATCTGACGCTGATTCAGCAATGGTAACTATTATTTCCGTTCATCTTAAAAGGAAGAGTTTATTGTGAAAAGAAGTTTATGGCAATTTAAAAAAAAAAGAAATTTGTTTTCATGGTTGCAGCGGCAGCTGCAACCTAGTAAAGAGCGAACCACAGCCCACAGTAACCAAAAGTTAAAAAAAGTGCTTAGAAAAAAAACTACCTAGTGAAAAAAAATTGCCATCTGACGCTGATTCACGGATGGTAACTATTATTTCGGTTCGTCTTAAAAGTAAAAGTGTATTGTAAAAAGAAATTTATAATGATTTCAAAAAAAACTTAGATCCCTTGAAAATGGCGTCAGATCAAAATTCAAAATGTACCATTGGAATTAGCATGATTAAAAACCATGTACAGGAAATTACAGTCCCCCTCCTTGAATAACAAGGAAAATCACTTTTTTGCATCGGTAGCACTGATCTGTCTCCTGTTTTTTTGTTCTTTTTTTTTCAGGCCTATCGGGTCGCCAGAATATCATAGAGAGATGCTTAATGGCTCATTCAAAAGCTATTTATGATATCTACGTGCTTTTGATAAATTCCGCCATCTGCAAGTGCCATATGGCACTAAAATCGCAGTTTTTGTGCCATTTCTCAAGGGGTGGCATCAGGCTACCAGAACTTCGTAGACATTTTTCTTATAGCTCATATAAAAGATATTGCTTATATTTACGTTTTTCTATGAACTGCACCATCTGAAACTTCCAAATGGCACTAAAAACGGCACTTTTGGTGCCATGTCTGAAGTGAAAAAGCTGGGTTTATTGGGCTAGCAGAACTTATAAGAGTTATGTTTAATGGCTAATTTGAAAGCTATTGGTCAAATCTATGTACTTTTTTTTATCAATTCTACTATTCGTAGATGAGATATAGCACTGAAAACAACGCTTTTAGTGCCACTTCATAAGTGGGAAAGCTCTGAAGTACAAAACAGGTACTATTGTAACAGTTATGTTCCAGAACTTTTAACTGGAGGTTTATAAGAGCCCCTCCCGTACACTCCCCCTCCCAGCCCCCTTACTAAGTTTTATAAATCGTGTGTTCATCAATAAGCTACTGAAACATTATTAGGCTACCAGTATTAAGGGTGTATAAGATTTGACGAGCACAAGAATATACAGTGCAGTTTGACGTGCACATTGCAAAAAGCGACCAATCCTTTTATATTATTAAATAAAAAAAACGAGTTTTTTAAACTGAAAGTAAGGAGCAACATTAAAACTTAAAACGAACAGAAATTATTCCGTATATGAAAGGGGCTGTCCCCTCCTCAACGCCTCGCTCTTTACGCTAAAGTTTTTTATTGCTTTAAAAAATAAAGCTGTGAAACAGAGTCAAACTTTAGCGTAAAAAGCGAGGCGTTGAGGAGGGGACAGCCCCTTTCATATACGGAAAAATTTCTGTTTGTTTTAAGTTTTGATGTTGCTCCTTACTTTCAGTTGAAAAAACTTGTTTTTTTTTTATTTAATTTCTGATCTTTTTTTAGATAATGCAGCTTTTATTTGCATAAAAATTTTACTTTTCTTTTTTTGCTAAATGGATGTCTTTACAAATTAACTTACGTAACTAACTTCTATATTCGTATATTTTTCTTCTGACAAAAAATACAAAGTTGCACATTTTTGCAGATATGAGCTTGAAACTTATGTAATATGGTTTTCTGATACGCTGAATCTGACGGTGTGATTTTCATTAAAATTCTTTAACTTGTAGGGGATGTTTCCCCCCTCTTTAAAAATCGAGTAAATTTTCTCAGGCTCGTAGCCTTTGATGAGTAATACTAAACTTAATAAAATTTACATATTTAGAATCAGCATTATAAACACATTCTTTTGATACATTTATTAACACCAAAACTCCGTTTTTAAAAGTTTAGATTACTATTGAGCTGCATTGCTTGTTTTGTTATTGTTTTTTTTATTACGTATACGTTATTACTTATATTAGGAGGTTCTCCCCTCAGTCAATACCTAGCTCGTTAAGTTTGAAGTTAAAAACAAATTTAATTAACAAACCCCAGAATCAAAAAGGTCGTTTAATTAGAATAGATAGCTCTTTTGAAAGCACTAAAAAAACTGTAGCGTAAAGAGCGAGGTATTGACTTGGGGGAGAATCCCCTCACATACGTTATAATTTCTGTTCGTTTTACGTTCTAATATTCCTTCTTACATTTCAGTTGAAATGTAATTATTCCGTATATAAAAGGGGGTGTCCCCGCCGCAAAGCCACGCTCTTTAAGCTAGAGGTTTTTATTTTTTTAAAAAATAAAGTTTTGAGAAAGAGTCAAACTTTAGCGTAAAGCGCGAGGCGTTGCGGAGGGGACAGCCCCAAACCCCTAAATCACAAAGGCCGTTTAATTAGAATAGATAGCTCTTTTGAAAGCACTAAAAAAACTGTAGCGTAAAGAGCGAGGTATTGACTTGGGGGAGAACCCCCTCACATACGTTATAATTTCTGTTCGTTTTAAGTTCTAATATTCCTTCTTACATTTCAGTTGAAAAAATTTGTTTTTTTTATTTAATTTCTGATCGTTTTTTAAATAATGCTTGGAAATCCGGTGCCCCCTTCATACAAATGTCCCTTACCCCAAAGAAACATCCTCCACGGAAATATTCTCCAGAGTAACCCCCTCCTCTAGCCCCCCCCCTCCAGAAAAAATCCTTCCTGAAAATGGTTGTATACTTCCCAATAACCAATAAATAATGCTGGCAAGTCCGGCGCCCCCTTCATGGCAATTACCCTTCCCCATGAAAACTTCCTTCATGAACAGATCCTCAAACATAACCACCGATCCACCCTTCCCTCCCACTACCAGAAAAAAAACCTCCTGAAAACTTCTGTATACTTCCCGATAACCAATACTATATGTTAACATTGGGTAAAGTTCATAACTTTTAGCCCTCCCTCTGGGAACTTCGGGGGATTAAGTCATCCTAAAAGACATATTTATCATATTTTCGACCATGCTGAACAAAATGACTATCTCAAAATTTTGATCGAGTGACTTTGGGAAACAAATGAGCGTGGGAGGGGGCCTAGGTGCCCTCCATTTTTTTTGGTCACTTAAAACGGGCACTAGAGCTTTTAATTTCCGTTTCAATGAGCCCTCCCACGATATTCTAGGACCACAGGGTCGATACGATCACCCCTAGGGAAAAAAACAACAACAAACAAACAAACAAATACACACGTATCCGTTATCTGTCTTCTGGCAAAAAGTTTAAAATTCCCCATTTTTGTAGATAGGAGCTTGAACCATATATATTGAGGTGCTCTGATACTCTTAATATAATAGGTGTGATGTTCCTTAAGGTTCTATCGTTTTAAGAAGGTCTTTCCCCCTTTTTTTGGAAATGATCAAAACTTTCTCAGGCACATAACTTTTGATGGGTAGCACTAAACTTAATGAGTGTTATATGTTTGAAATCACAGTTGAAATTTGATTCTCTTGATGTTCCTATTGGTATTAATATCACGTTTTTTAGAGTTTCAGTTACCATGTAGCCGGGTTGCTCCTTACTTACAGATCGTTACCACGAACTGTTTGATAGACCCATAAAGTGATCAAACACGTTTTGGAACTATGGTTGAGATTGTATAACGCAACCAGACTGGTTTTTGGGGCACTTTCATCATAACGTGTTTTTTTTTATCTTGAAGCATCATAACAGTTTATACAGCCAAATCGTATTCAAAATATTTTCTTGGAAAGAAATTTAAGTTTTATATTAATTTTGGGTATCTATGGATATTCATTGAGTTATATAATTAACGAAGGTGCTAATTAAAGAATAGTAGGCTAAACCCAGAATTGATTGATTGATTGACATATGCTGTTAAAAGCTAACTCAATTTGCAAAAAAAAGGATATAACATTCGTGAATTGAACTGTATCAACGATATTAATTGAATAATAGGGGAAAAAAACAGAGCTAGATAACATTTGCGAATTGGATACAGCCAAATCGTATTCAAAATATTTTCTTAGAAAGAAATTTAAGTTTTATATTAATTTCGGGTATCTATGGATATTCATTGAGTTATATAATTAAGGAAGGTGCTAATTAAAGAATAGTAGGCTAAACCCAGAATTGATTGATTGATTGACATATGCTGTTAAAAGCTAACTCAATTTGCAAAAAAAGGATATAACATTCGCGAATTGAACTCAATTTGCCCAAAAAAAGGATATAACATTCTGCTCTTAGCCTTGATCAAGTGGTCAAGTCGCCTACACGCGGTGATAAAACCCTAGACTTAATTTTTACCAACATTGAAGATTACTACTGTATCCCCAAAATAGCCCCTCCATTAGGGGCAAGTGACCATCTATGCATCTTTTGGACCCCTTTATCTTTCTTTCCCCCTAAGCAATTTATCAGTTACTCTTATAGACCCATTACTGACGAGAAGGTTGCCCATTTCAAATTAAAACTTAGTTCCAAATCTTGGGCCAATATACTATGTCTTACCAGTGGTAATGAAATGGCTTCTAAGTTTTCAGCGGAACTTTTCCAGTTACATTGTGGCACCTTTCCAGTGAAAAATGTTACTAGCAAATCTAAGTGCAAACCGTGGATAAATAAAAAAATGGTGCATAACAAATGCACGAGATAAACTCTTTCAGAAAGGATTTTTCTAAGAATTTCGAAAGCTTAGAAACGTTGTCGTTAGCGAAATCTATAAATCATGAAAGGAGCATGGTGCTCATGTGCTCAACATGTTATTGTATTTGGGCCCTAAGAAATTCCACAAAAGTGTCCAAGATCTCATGGGAAAGGTCTCTTTAAAGTTTTTCTTACTGGACAGTAATGGTGACCCAGTGGGTGCGGATGTCATAAATGATCATTTAACTTCAATTTGTAAAATTCAACCGCCACTCCAACATATGCCAGCCAATAGTGCAGTGATTTACATTCCTGTGATTGAAATTCATCAGACTCAACTTAAACTCGAAACTCCTGATACAAATAAGTCAGTATACCCAGGTGATATCCCTACCAAATTGATTGTGGAATGTGCCCAGTATTTAAGTGTACCTCTAACTGCTATTTTTAACCAATGTTTTGTAGATAGTATTTTTCCAGTGTGTTTTAAACGAGCTATTATATCTCCTATACCAAAAACTAAGACCCCAAAAGTTCCCTTTGACTTAAGACCAATATCAAAAACCCCCATTTTCTCTAAAATCTTTGAAAGTTTTATTTACCATTTCCTTTTTGACGATATTCATGATAAAATCAACCCAAATCAGTTTGGCTTTAGGCCGAATCAGAGCACCACGCATTGCTTAATTTATATACTTGATACTATTTTCAAACATCTTGAGTTGAATAGTTCCTACGTTGAGGCTGTTTTTGCTGATATTACCAAAGCCTTCGATAATTTGGATCATCAGACATTTATAGATAATGCAAGGGCTTTAGTGGCAAGAGATTTTTTTTTACGTATGTTAACTAGATTTTTGTCAGACCGTGAGCAATTTTTAGTCCTCCCTAACGGGGATTTATCAGGTTTTTCCTCGATTTCCTGTGGGGCACCTCAAGGGACTAAATTAGGTCCTTTAGCATTTTCAATTGTTTTTACCAAATTTCGACAAATCTTTTAAATTTGCTGATGATTTGACATTACTTAACCTTTGTCAAACATCTAATACTTTGAATGTTAGACTCAATTCACTAATTAACAACTTAAAGAATGATCTTGACAATGTTAAACTCAACTTAAGCTTACCCAAAAGCAGTTTCATGTTATTTTCTTTTTTAAAAAATATACTCCCTATCAATAATTACCTTTGCATACCAAATTTAAATACTGTTAAACTGTTTTGTATGCAGTTGGAAAATGACCTTAAATGGAATTCCCACATTTCCCAGGTTGTTTTCTCCTTAAATCTTTCTCTCTTCTCAAACGTTTCTCTATATCAATCCAAAACCTTAAAATAATTTATTGTTCTTATATAAGACCCTGTCTGGAATATGCTTGCCCTGTCTGGCACCCTGGGTTGACCAAAGACCAATGTTCTAAATTTGAAAGTATTCAAAAAAGAGCAATAAAAGTTATTCTGGGGACGGCCTATACTACATACAATGAAGGTTTGGCTAGACTTGAACTTATTACATTGGAATCACGACGTTACATCCTTACCATGAACTTTGGTCTCATGTGCCTTAAATATGACTATCATCGACGTTTTCTCCCTCCCTTTAAAAAAAATCCCCCAACCTTTCCTAATACAAGGCTCAATGCTCTTAGAGCTCCAAATACCCAACTGGACCTGTATCCCCAAATGTTGACCATGAGGTACAAAAACTCTTTTGTCCCCTATTTTGTTTCCTATTTTAATAATTGATATAACTTTTGTTTTATGTTTATCCCCTGACATCTGTTTTATTATTGATTCAATTTTTTGTTTTATGTTTATCACATAACATTTGTTTTGTTATGGTAATTCTGACGTGCTTATGCTAGCTTTTTTGCTATTTTAGCCAATAAATCATATTCTATTCTATTCTATATTAATTGAATAATAGGGAAAAAACAGAGCTAGATAACATTTTCGAATTGGAATCATATGAAGGTGGAGAAAAAAGGGTTAAACTGATTAGTAGTTAAGGTAACACCGAAGGGCTTGTTAACTCAGGCAATTTGTTATAAATTTGAGACAACATCAATCTATGAAAATGGTTAATGATTATAGAATGACATTGTGAGTTGACCTAGCTTTACCTCTCCAATATGTTCTGTATAATACACAAGTGGTGTTTGGACAGTGTTATCAATTTAAAATAGGGTCTAACGTTAAAGTATATTAAAAAGTTAATACTAAGAGAGAAATAGATGGCAAGAAACGAATTTTAAAAATGAAATTCAGAACAAACCTTAGAAATCCTTATATTATGCACTACATTGTTATACGTTTAGAATGTCTATTAAAGCATCGGAGATGTAAGAAAAGGAATTCGCATACATCTATTGTCAGACACATGGGATAACATATGAATAAATTCATTATCAACATCCTTTGTCAGATATGTCGGATAAAATTGACAAACTGTAAGTATCAGAGTGAATAATTTTTTTTATCAACATCCTTTGCCAGATACATCGAATAAAATTGATAGAATATAGGTCTCAGAGTGAATAAATTTTCTTTATCAACATCCTTTGTCAGATACATCAAATAAAATTAACAAAATCTAAATTTCAGAATGAATAAATGCTTTAACAACATCTTTTATCGGATATGTCGGATAAAATTGACAAAATCTAAGTATCAGAGTGACTAAATTCTATATCAGCATTCATTTCTCGGACATATAGGATAAAATTGACAAATTCTAAGTGTTAGAGTGAATAAATTTTTTTTATCAGCATCCTTTGCCAGATACATGGGATAAAATTGACAAAATCTAAATTTCAGAATGAATAAATTCATTATCAACATCCTTTGTCGGAAATGTCGGATAAAATTGATAAAATATAAGAAACAGAGTGAATATTTTTTTTATCAACATGCTTTGCCAGTTACATCGAATAAAATTGATAGAATATAAGTGTCAGAGTGAATAAATTTTTTTTATCAACATTCTTTGTCAGATACATCAAATAAAATTAACAAAATCTAAGTATCAGAGTGAATAAATTCTATATCAACATCCTTTTCTCGGATGCATAGGATAAAATTGACAAATTCTAAGTGTTAGAGTAAATATTTTTTTTTTTATCAACATCCTTTGCCAGATACATCGGATAAAATTGACAAAATCTAAATTTCAGAATGAATAAATTCATTATCAAAATCCTTTGTCGGATATGTCGGATAAAATTGAAAAAATCTAAGCATCAGAGTGAATAGTTTTTTTTAAAAGCATCCTTTGTCAGATACATAGAATTAAATATATAAAATATAAGTGCCAGTATGATTAAATTTTTTTTATAAACAACTTTTGTCAGATACATCAAATAAATTGAAAAAATATAAGTTTCAGATCAATAACTGCTGTAAAAACATCCATTATCGGATATTTCGGATAAAATTGACAAAATCTAAGCATCAGAGTGACTAAATTCTATATCAACATCTTTTTCTCGGAAACATAGGATAAAATTGACAAATTCTAAGTGTTATTCTAATTCTAAATTCTAAGTGTTATAAATTTTTTTTTATCAACATCCTTTGCCAGATACATCGGATAAAATTGACAAAATCTAAATTTCAGAATGAATAAATTCATTATCAACATCCTTTGTCGGATATGTCGGATAAAATTGACAAAATATAAGTATCAGAGTGAATAATTTTTTTTATCAACAACCTTTGCCAGATACATCGAATAAAATTGATAAAATATAAGTGTCAGAGTGAATAAATTTTCTTTATCAACATCCTTTTTTAGATATATCAAATAAAATTAACAAAATCTAAATTTCAGAATGAATAAATTCTTTAACAACATCTTTTATCGGATATGTCGGATAATATTGACAAAATCTAAGTATCAGAGTGACTAAATTCTTTATCAACATCCTTTTCTCGGATATATGGGATAAAATTGACAAATTCTAAGTGTTAGAGTGAATAAATTTTTTTTATCAGCATCCTTTGCCAGATACATGGGATAAAATTGACAAAATCTTAATTTCAGAATGAATAAATTCATTATCAACATCCTTTGTCGGATATGTCGGATAAAATTAACAAAATCTAAGTATCAGAGTGAATAAATTTTTTATCAACATCCTTTGCCAGATACATCGAATAAAATTGATAAAATATAAGTGTCAGAGTGAATTAATTTTTTTATCAACATCCTTTGTCAGATACATCAAATAAAATTGACAAAATCTAAATTTCAGAATAAATAAATGCTTTAACAACATCCTTTATCGGATATGTCAGATAAAATTGACAAAATCTAAGTATCAGAGTGACTCAATTCTATATCAACATCCTTTTCTCGGATACATAGGATAAAATTGACAAATTCTAAGTGTTATTCTAATTCTAAATTCTAAGTGTTATAAATTTTTTTTATCAACATCCTTTGCCAGATACATCTTGACAAAATCGAAGTATTAGAGTTATTAAATTCTATATCAACATCCCTTTCTCAGATAAATGGGATAAAATTGACCAAATCTAAGTATCAGAGTGAATAAATGCTTTATCAATATCCCTTAATTGCATTATCAACATCATATGACAGATACATCGGATAAAATTGACAAAATCTAAGTACCAGAAAGAATAAATTCGTTTTCAAAGTTTTTATCGGATACATCAGATAACATTCATAAAATCCAAGTTCTATTCATTTTGACATCATGTGCCGTTACGTTGAATTTAGGTTAGACCGGTTATAGATGGCAGCACACCCGCTCAGACACAGAGTCATAGTGAGAGAGATATTCAAAAAGTTGAGTTAATTTAGGTTCACTTAGAATGGCCAGACATGCATTGGAATAAGCAAACACCCGCCCAGACAAACAGGCAAAAAGAGTGAAAGAGATAAAAACACATACAAATACATAGATTTTGACACAAAACCCGAGAAAGACATGGAATGTACACCGTGACGGTGCATACATAGTGAGAGAGACATGCAAAGTAACCTAGTCTAAATTAACCTTAAAAAATGAAATAAAGCTATGTCGACTCTGCATGTCTCTCTCACTATGTATGCGCCGTCACGGTGTACACTCCATGTCTTTCTCGGTTTTTGTGTCTAAATCTACGTATTTGTACGTGTTTTTATCTCTCTCACTCTTTTTGCCTGTGTGTCTGGGCGGGTGTTTGCTTATTCCAATGCATGTCTGGCCACTTTAAGTGAGCCTAAATTAACTCAACTTTTTGAATATCCCTCTCACTATGACTGTGTCTCTGAGCAGGTGTGCTACCATCTATAACCGGTCTAACCTAAATTCAACGTAACGGCGCATGATGTCAAAATGAATAGAACTTGGATTTTATGACTGTTATCTGATGTATCCGATAAAAATTTTGAAAACGAAATTATTCTTTCTTGTACTTAGATTTTGTCAATTTTATCTCATGTTTCTGACATGTCATGTTGATAATGCATTTAAGGGATGTTGATAAAGCATTTATTCACTCTGATACTTAGATTTTGTCAATTTTATCCAATGTATCTGAGAAAGAGATGTTCATACAAAATTTAATAACTCTGATACTTAGATTTTGTCAAGTTTATCCCAATTATTTGAGAAAGGGATATTTATTTAAAATTTAATCACCCTGAGGCTTCGTTACTTACAATTGTACCCCATATTTCTGACAATGGCATGATATAGTACAATTAAAGAACGCTTTTATATCGTTCATTCACTTTGAAGCTTGTATATGGTCAATTTTACGGCTAGCACCCGAGACTGGGATGTGTACATAGACATGTACCGCTTCGATGCTTAGATTCTGTAGGATTAGTCCGACAAATCTAACAGAGAAAGTTTATAGTATATTTATTCATTTTGGTACTTAGATTTTGTCAATTTTATCCCATGTATCCGAGAAAGGGATGTTGATATAGAATTTAATAACTCTGATACTTAGATTCTGTCAATTTTATCCAACATATCTGACAAATGATGTTGTTAAATCATTTATTCATTCTGATATTTAGATTTTGTCAATTTTTTTCAACATATCTGACAAAGGATGCTGAAAAAGCATTTATTCACTCAGATCTTTAGATTTTGTTAATTATAATTGTTGTAACTGATAAAAGATGTTGATAAAAAAAATTATTCACTCTGATACTTAGATTTTGTCAATTTTGTTCCATGTACCCGAGAAAGGGATGTTGATATAGAATTTAATCAACCTGATACTTAGATTTTGTCAATTTTATCCAATATAGTCGACAAATGATGGTGATAATGCATTTAAAGGATGTTGATAATGCATTTATTCACTCTGATACTTAGATCTTGTCAATTTTATCCCATTTATCCTAGAAAATGCTGTTGATATAGAATTTAATCCCTCTGATACTTAGATATTATTATTTTTATTCGACACATCCGACAACGGAAGTTGTTAATCAATTTATTCCCTGTTAATCTTAGATTTTGTCAATTTCATGCAATGTAACTGGCAAAGGATGTTGATAAAAAAAAAATTCACTCTAACACTTAGATTTTGTCAATTTTAATCTATATATCCGAGAAAAGGATGTTGATGTAGAATTTAATGAATTTATTCATTCTGGTACTTAGAATTTGTCAATTTTATCCGATGTATCTGTCATGTGATGTTGATAATTCATTTAAGGGATATTGATAAAGCGTTTATTCACTCTGATACTTAGATTTTGTAAATTTTATCCCATGTATCTGAGAAAGGGATGTTGATATAGAATTTAATAACTCTGATTCTTAGATTTTGTCAAGTTTATCCCAAGTATTCGAGAAAGGGATGTTGATAATGAATTTATTCATTCTGAAATTTAGATTTTGTCAATTTTATCCGATGTATCTGGCAAAGGATGTTGATAAAAAAAATTATTCACTCTAACACTTAGAATTTTATCCTATGTATCCGAGAAAAGGATGTTGATATAGAATTTAGTCACTCTGATAATTAAATTTTGTCATTTTTATCCAACATATCCGATAAAGGATGTTGTTAAAGCATTTATTCATTCAGAAATTTAGATTTTGTCAATTTTATTTGATGTATCTGACAAAGGATGTTGATAAAAAAAATATTCACTCTGACACTTATATTTGATCAATTTTATTCGATGTATCTGGCAAAGGATGTTGTTCAAAAAAAATTATTCACTCCGATACTTAGATTTTGTCAATTTTATCCGACATATCCGACAGAGGATGTTGATAATGAAATTTCTGAATTTTAGATTTTGTCAATTTTATCCTATGTATCTGGCAAAGGATGTTGATAAAAAAATTTATTCACTCTAACACTTAGATTTTGTCAATTTTATCTTATGTATCCGAGAAAGGATGTTGATATAGAATTTAGTCATTCTGATACTTAGATTTTGTCGATTTTATCCCATAAAGGATGTTTTTAAAACATTTATTCATTTTAAAATTTAGATTTTGTCAATTTTATTTGATGTATCTGTCAAAGGATGTTGATAAAAAAAATTTATTAACTCTAACACTTAGAATCCGTCAATTTTACCCTAAGTATCCGAGAAAAGGATGCTGATGTACAATATAGTCACTCTGATGCTTAAATTTTGCAAATTTTATCTGATATATCCGATAAAGGATGATGTTATAGCATTTATTAGTTATCAAATTTAGATTTTGTCAATTTTATCCAATGTATCTAGAAAAGGATGTTGATAAAAAAAAGTTTATTCACTCTAACACTTAGAATTTGTCAATTTTATCCTATTTATCCGAGAAAAGGAGCAGGTAACAGTCTCGGCCCGTAGACAAGATATGGTTTATGATATTAGTAGAAGAGTAGGCCTTTCTTTTTATGATCTTCCGTTGAATGCTAATACCCAAAAGCTGAAGATAGGATGTATCAGTAGGTAATGTGTTACCTGCAACAGTAGCAAGGAGTTGTCCTCTATCATCAACGATTATTTTTATGTTGGCATTCTCTTTGAGTGCAATCATCTCTGGAGATCTCAATCTTGCATATCCATCAACATAATAGTTGATTTTTTTCGATACTCAAAGAAATTTAATTCCTTACTGTCATGACAATGCATGCATACATTTCCAATAGTGCTACCACTTGTAATTGTTTCATAGTTTAAATACTTCTCCTTGTCGGTATTCAATGCTACAATAACATTGTCATGTGAACACACTTTATTAAAATACTCCATCTTCACTTTTTTTTAAAGATATGACTTATGTGTTTATCATTCCACTGCGTAAAAAATACTGATTTAATACCTGCAATAAACTAGATAGTGTCGATAACCCTCCATAAAGTACCAGTGGGAAAGCCGCATCGTGTCTCTGAGCAAACATAGAGTACAATTGTTAGAGCCGTAAGTATATTTTATGTCATTTTAAGATACGTAAAAAAAAGTTGAATAATTTCGAATTCCAAAAAAATTTTTTAGTCCAATAAAAAAAAAGTGTTACTATAAACATTATTTTTCTAATAGTAAAGGTCATGACTTACAAGTCTATGCCATTCTCATTTTGAGTATGGAAAATATTAAATGTGATTTTTTTTAAGAATGTTTCATCTCATTCAAAGAAATGTAAAAAAAAGTTGAAAAAAAATATATCATGTTAAAAAAATAATAAAAAAAAGTTAAAAAAAAATTCAATAAAAATTCAGAAAATGGGGGGAGGGGGCCAAAAAGCTGGAGGGGTGGGGACGCTCTTTGAGTTTGGGGATAGGTGACCTTTGGGGAGTTGAGGTCTCTGGTGGTTAGGGTCGTTGGTGCTTATGATCCTTGATGGTTCGTACTCACATACACCTTACTACTTGATTTGCAAGGATTTCTAAGGTTTGTTCTAAATTTCATTATTAAAATTCTTTTCTTGGCATCTACATCTCTTTAAGTATAAACTTTTTAGTATACTGTAACGTTAGACCCCATTTTAAATTGACAACACTGTTCAAACACATCTTGTATTATACAGAACACATCGGAGAGGTAAAGCTAGGTCAACTCAAAATGTCATTCTATCATCATTAATCATTTTCTTTCATTGATGTTGTCTCAAATTTATAACAAATTGCCTGAGTTAACAAGCCCTTCGGTGTTACCTTAACTGCTAATCAGTTTAACCCTTTTTTCTCCACCTTCATATGATTCCAATTCACAAATGTTATCTAGCTCTGTTTTTTCCCATATTATTAAATTATTATCGTTGATACAGTTCAATTCGCGAATGTTATATCCTTTTTTTTGTACAGTGAGTTAACTTTTAACATCATATGTCAATCAATCAATAAATTCTGGGTTTAGCCTACTATTTTTTAATCAGCAACTTCCATATTTACATAACTCAATAAATATCCATAGATACCCAAAATTAATAGAAAACTTAAATTTCTTTCCAAGAAAATATTTTGAATACGATTTGGCTATATCCAATTCGCAAATTTTATCTAGCTCTGTTTTTTTTCCTATTATTCAATTAATATCGTTGATACAGTTCAATTCACGAATGTTATATCCTTTTTTTGCAAATTGAATTAGCTTTTAACAGCATATGTCTATCAATCAATCAATTCCGGGTTTAGTCAACTATTCTTTAATTAGCACCTTCCTTAATTATATAACTCAATGAATATCCATAGATACCCAAAATTAATATAAAACTTAAATTTCTTTCCAAGAAAATATTTTGAATACGATTTGGCTATATCCAATTCGCAAATGTTATCTAGCTCTGTTTTTTTTCCTATTATTCAATTAATATCGTTGATACAGTTCAATTCACGAATGTTATATCCTTTTTTTTGCAAATTGAGTTAGCTTTTAACAGCATATGTCAATCAATCAATCAATTCTGGGTTTAGCCTACTATTCTTTAATTAGCACCTTCCTTAATTATATAACTCAATGAATATCCATAGATACCCAAAATTAATATAAAACTTAAATTTCTTTCCAAGAAAATATTTTGAATACGATTTGGCTGTATAAACTGTTATGATGCTTCAAGATAAAAAAAAACACGTTATGATCAAAGTGCTCCAAAAACCAGTCTGCTTGCGTTATACAATCTCAACCATAGTTCCAAAACGTGTTTGTTCACTTTATGGGTCTATAATATAAAAGGACTGGTCGCTTTTTGCAATGTGCACGTCAAACTACACTGTATATTCTTGTGCTCGTCAAATCTTATACATCCTTACTACTGCTACCACACCATCGTGGATAGATGTTTAATGGATCAATTAGAAGTTATTGCTTATATTTACTAGGTTTTTCCAAATTATACCATCTATTACATTTCAGAGATTTCGATGTTAACTAGTTTCTGGGGAGAATTTGCAATGAACTCTTTGTCATGGTTTAAGCATTAGCCGCGACCTAGTAAAGAGCGAACCACACCCCATAGTAACTAATAGTTAAAAAATATTAAAACTGTCTTTTTTCCTTCTTCGTTTTTCCCGGCCTAGCGGGTTGGTAGAACTTTATAGAGAAATACTAAACAGCTCATTCAAAAGCTGTTTTACATATATGAGTGGTTTATATAAATTTTGCCATCTGTAAGTGCTATATGGCATGAAAAAAGGCATTTTTTATGCCGGTTCCCAAGGGGTGGGGCTAGCAGGCTACCAGACCATCTTAGATAGATTTTTGATAGCTCATATAAAAATATTGCTCATATCTACGTTCTTCCTATAAATTCCATCATCTGCAAATTCGATAGAAACTAAAAACGGCACATTTGGAGCCATGTCTCAAGTGGAAAAGCTGGGGCTAGTGGGTTATCAGAACTTTTTAGAGTGATGTTTAATGGCTCAATTCAAAACTGTTGCTAAGATCTACGTGCTTTTTTTTTTATCAATTATACCATTCGTAAGTGAGAGCAATTAAAATAACACTTTTGGTGCCACATCTTAAGTGGGAAATCTTGGAAGTATAAAACGATATAATTGTAATAATTATGGTCCAATACCCTTAACTGGAGGTTTTCAAGGATATCTTCCGCATGTTCCTCCCCCCCGCCCCCTTAATAAGCTACACAATTAAAGCCCAATAAACACCAATATATTAAATTACATTATTAGAAGCGTGGTTCTGTTAGTACAGCACTGGACTTCGAATTAGATTATCATGCGTTCGATTCCAACTTGGATTTTTTGTTCAATTAAATAAAAAAAACAAGTTTTTTTTAACTTGGGAAGGGACCCCTTCATAAAAATGTCCCTTCCCCCATGAGAACTTCCTTCATGGAAAGATCCTCCCATATAACCCCCGACCCACCCACTCACCCCCACCTACCAGAGAAAATCCCCCCTAAAAACGTCTGTATACGTCCAAATAACCAATACTATATGTTAACATTGGGTAAAGTTCATAACTTTCAGCCCTTCTCCCGGGGACTTCGGGGGATTAAGTCATCCTAAGAGACATAGTTATCATATTTTCGACCATGCTGAACAAAATGACTATCTCCAAATTTTAATCGGGTGACTTTGGGAAATAAATGAGCGTGGGAGCTAGTTGCCCTCCATTTTCTTTGATCACTTAAAAAGGACACTAGAACTTTTAATTTCCGTTCCAATGAGCCCTCCCACGATATTCCAGGACCACTGGGTCGATACGATCACCCCTGGGGAAAAAACAAAACACAAAAAAAAAACAAAAAAAAACAAATAAACACGCATCCGTGATCTTTCTTCTGGCAAAAAATGCAAAATTCCACATTTTTCCAGATAGATACTTGAAACCTCTGCAATAGGGTTCTCTGATACGCTGAATATGATGGTGTGATTTTCATTAAGGTTTTATAACTTTTAGGGGGTATTTCTCCTTTTTTTCTAAAATCAGCCAAATTTTCTCAGGCACGTAACTTTTGATGGTTACAACTAAACTTGATGAAAGTTATATATTTGAAATCAGCATTAAAATATGATTCTTTTGATGTATCTATTGGTATCAAAGTTCCGTTTTTTAGAGTTTCGGTTACCATTGAGCCGGGTCACTCCTTATTTACAGTTCGATACCACGATCTGTTTGATCATGGTTTGTCCCATCTTATCATTACTTTTTAGATTATCCACTATTTTTGCAAATGTGATGCACTCGTTTTTAAAGCATATCCCGGGAAGGCTCATTTTAAACCTATTACTCATACCTACGTGCTTTTTATCAATTTTATCATCCATAAGTACCATATAGAACTAAAAGCGGCACTTTTGGTGCCACTTCTTAAGCGGAAGAGTTTGGAAGCATAAAACTATACTATTGCAATAATTATGGTCACAAGCCCTGAATTGGAGTTTTATAAGAACCCCTCACATATACTCCCCCTCCAGACCCTCTTATTGAGTTTCATACATCGCCTACTCATCTTAAAAGTAAAAGATTATTGCGAAATAAATTAACTAAAACTAAAACTTCAACATTGAATCTACCAAAAATTAAGCTTGAATGATCAATATAGTTTTGAATTGAACCTTCAAACTTTACTCTGCGATGAAGGCTGTGTGCTACTTCTAACGGCGGTAAATGAGGGAAAGAAACGTCCTTGCCCCTTAGTTTTTACTCCTGACTAGGTTTTGAAAAACACTTTTTTTGGTCATTTCATGGGAAAAGGCTTTTTTTTCATTTGAAAAAATAATTGGGGAAACAACCAAAAGTGCACTTTGTGGGAATGTGCTATCAAGTCGAATTTATAAGAAACGATTAGGAATAAATATGAGCTTTTAAATGAGCCCTTAAACAGTAGCCTGCAGTAGCCTTCCAGTTTCTGCTAGTCAGTAGGTGATTTAAAAAGCCCTGTCTTCATTATAGCTTTTTCAGGCAAAGTCGGCCGAGTGAAAACAGCTTTTTGTTGATCGAAAAACATACGTTCCTGAAAAACATGTATTGTCTGCAGTATTTTCTAGAGGTGTCTTATCTCCCCTAGATCGGTGATAATTAGAAATTATATTAAAAATAAGTTTTCAACTGAAACTAAGGAATGACATTAAAACGTAAAACAAACATGTATTATTCCGTATAAATAAAAAGATCATGGCAGCGTTTTTCTACACTTTAAATCCTAATAAAAAACGAACAAGATTAATTTATTAACGAATATTAACGAATAAAGATTAATTTAAAAAACAAAGTTTTTCCGAGGGAAGTAAAGAGCGAAGTGGAAACTTAAAACAGACAACAATTATTACTTCACAGCCTATCTAATACATATCAATAAAACTAATACAAATAAACCAACTAGTTAGGTTTTCCTTCGTTTCTAGGATTATAGAATACTAGCGCTTTATTGAAAACACAAAATAATATAGGAGTTTGGGTACAGTAAAAGCAAACCAATTAAGGACACTTTTTACAGAGTAAAATATGATCAATCCCTTTTAGGATTCATCCCTTTGAAGATAAAGCAACAATCTATTTTAGGATTGTTGCTCTGTTTTATTTCTTTTCGTTTAATTTGGTATCATTTCTGCACAATAGCTCAGTTCAATGACGAGCTCTCGTTTTGGTTCTGAAAAGGACATGTCATGATTAGTTTGTAGACAAGTTCGAAGCAAAGCCATCTTGATAGTATTAGGATTATAGACTAGCTTTAGAATTTGTATCTTAGCTTGAAATTCACTGTTGTATAGAGAGAAATAACCGGATTTCCAGAGTTCTTATTATATCTTATTTGATCTTCATTTCAAGTAATACTAAAACATTTAAATTTATTACAATTAAAGATTGTATGTTACTCACTATTGGTATTATAGCTTGCGAGACTAAAATGCCACCTGATAGATCAATTCAGTATTTCTATATGATGTTCAATTACTTTGCGGTAATTAAAAAATATTTAATTTGACACTTATGTTTTTAACATAATTTTAATTGTATACTTAAAGTTACTGATGTCACAACTGGTGTAAGACTATGAAAAGCTTTATAGATTAGTTTATTGTTGTCTGGCTAAATACTCACTTTTGACTCCCAAATCAATAGGCCTATTCCTGGTTTTTATATTTGACTTTTGTATTTTCCGTAAAGCACTAGCTTTCTTTAATCCTAGAAACATAGGAAAGCATAATTAGTTGGGTTGTTTGTACTAGTTTGATTGATTGATATATATTAGATAGGCTGTGAAGTAATAATTTTTGTCCGTTTTAAGTTACAACTTCGCTCTTTACTTCCCTCGGAAAAACTTTGTTTTTTTTAAATTTAATTCTAGATAAAGCCTTACATATTCTCTTTTGGCAGACGATTGTTCAAGAATAAAAAAAAATATAAGCTTATCCCAAAAGCTTGGCATAAGGAGCCGCCAGTATCAAAGTGAAAAGGTAATTGGTTAAAATTATAGCTCGTTTAAATAAGTATTATGCTCTTTAATTATGAATTTATATCACCGTTGATGACAGCACAATCATCAATTCTAAAAAAACCTTTTGGTAATTTTAGTTTTTTTTTAAGTAAAGAACTAGAACATAAAATTATAATGATGAAAGTGTTATGAATAATTGAGACGTTTAATTCAATGTTTCAATCAAAATTTCGTTCAGAGCAGCGCCTTTAAACATAAACCATCAACTTTTAAATTAAACACCTATTCTTAAATTTTTCTTGCCTTCTTTCATCTCTCTCCATTTCCCTCTTAAAGTTCTCTCTCCCTCCTTTGCTCCCTCTCAGACTCTCAATAAACTACCGTGAAAACTTTCCCTTAAAACTGCCCTTAAAACTTTCTTTTAAACATCGAAAATAAAAAGGAACTACGAATCATTAAAGACATTAAAACGTAATATTATCCTGATTAATTTTGGTTGCGTTTCTCTTGTCTTCGGTTGCCCTGGACACTTTCAATTGCAACCGTGATGAAGCGACATTAAGACACTTTGTGGACATAATGAGAGGCTCTACAAGCTTCATAGGTGTTCCAAGCCCAAAAGCCTGTCACCTAGTGAACCTTTCAAAACAAAAGTCTGTTCTTATCCGAAAATTATAAGATATTATGGTCCACGTTTTTCTCAAAATCTTTTTTGTATTACGCTTTTAGTTCGGAAAATCACATTCCATAAAAGATCTTCATTCCAAACTTTGCCTTAGTATTGCAGAAACCGGCAGAGACTTCGACATGTCAATCGTTTTTTATTCTTTTTGAAATCAGAGGAATAACTTACTCAAGTGGGAGATAAATATCATTTTTAACTTTTTTTTAAAGCAAATTTATAATTTTTGTTAAGAAGAAAACATCACAACGTTAGTTAATTAGACTACTAAACCTCATGAGTGTTACAACATTTATGAAGTTTCTTCTGTTCTTTCACCCAATCAATTCATTCAAGTTTTTTTAACCCCTTAGGCCATTTTGTTCAGCGGAGTCGACTTCCAGATAGAAAATATGTTTTGGGGGACAAATATGTTTGGGGGACAAATATGTTTGGGGGGACAATATGTTTGTTGGGGGACACTCCCCCACAACCCTCAGGGCAAGGGTTTTAATTAATGCCCTGGGGGCATATAAGGTTTTTATAGAAGGCGTTGTCGTAGAAACTTCAAAGAGCTTTGAAGAGGACACTCCCCCACAACCCTCAGGGCAAGGGTTTTAAGTTATGCCCTGGGGGCATATAAGGTTTTTATAAAAGACGTCGTCGTAGAAACTTCAAAAAGGCTCATTCGACTGGAACTCAAAGGGATTGTGCCCTTTTTAATAATCCAAAGGGATTGGAGGGCAAATAGCCCCCCCCCCAACGCCCATTATTCCCCTAAACATATCCAATCAAAATTTTGAGATAGCCATTTTGTTCAGCGTAGTCGATTTCCAGATAGAAAATATGTTTTTGAGGAGGACACTCCCCCAAAACTCTCAGGGCAAGGGTTTTAAGTTATGCCCTGGCGGCATATAAGGTTTTTATAGAAGACGTCGTCGTAGAAACTTCAAAAAGGCTCATTCGATTGGAACTCAAAGGGATTGTGCCCTTTTTAATAATCCAAAGGGATTGGAGGGCAACTAGCCCCCCCCCCAACGCTCATCATTCCCCCAAACATATCCAATCAAAATTTTGAGATACCCATTTTGTTCAGCGTAGTTGATTTCCAGATAGAAAATATGTTTTTCAGTATATAATTTTTGAGGAGGACACTCCCTCAAAACCCTCAGGGCAAAAGTTTTAAGTAATGCCTTGGGGGCATATAAGGTTTTTATAGAAGGCGTTGTCGTAGAAACTTCAAAGAGCTTTGAGCAGGACACTCCCCCACAACCCTCGGGGCAAGGGTTTTAAGTTATGCCCTGGGGGCATATAAGGTTTTTATAGAAGGCGTTGTCGTAGAAACTTAAAAACAGGCTCATTCGGTTGGAAATTCAAAGGGCTAGTGCTCTTTCTCATAGTCGAAAGTGATTGGAGGGCAACTAGCCCCCCAAGCCCATCATTCCCCCAAACACATCAAATCAAAATTTTGAGATGGCCATTTTGTTCAGCGTAGTTGATTTCCAGATAGAAAATATGTTTTTGAGGAGGACACTCCCCCACAAACTTCAGGGCAAGGGTTTTAAGTTATGCCCTGGGGGCATATAAGGTTTTTATAGAAGACGTCGTCGTAGAAACTTCAAAAAGGCTCATTCGATTGGAATTCAAAGGAATTGTGCCCTTTTTAATAGTCCAAAGGGATTCGAGGGCAACTAGCCCCCCCCCAAAGCCCATCATTCCCCCAAAAATACCCAATCAAAATTTTGAGATACCCATTTTGTTCAGCGTAGTTAATTTCCAGATAGAAAATATGTTTTTGAGGAGGACACTCCCTCACAACCCTCAGGGCAAAGGTTTTAAGTTATGCCCTGGTGGCATATAAGGTTTTTATAGAAGGCGTTGTCATAGAACCTTCAAAAAGGGCTCATTTGATTGGAAATCCAAAGGGTTAGTGCCCTTTTTAATAGTCAAAAGTGATTGGAGGGCAACTAATCCCCCTCTCTCGCTCACCTTTTCACCAAACACATCAAATCAAAATTTTGAGGTATCAATTTTATTCAGAGTAGTTATAAGTTCTTGACATTAGGCCTGTTAGTATTACAACCCCCACAGCCCTCCGGGCGAGGGTTGTAAGTTATGCCCTGGGGGTATATGAGTTTTTGTATAGACAACGTTGTCGTAGAAACTTCAGAAAGGGCTCATTTGATTGGAAATTTAAATGGCTAGTTCCCTTTTTAATAGTCTAAAGTGATTTTAAGGCAACTGTCACCCCCTCCACGCCCATCATTTTCCCAAACAAATACAATCAAAATTTTGATATAGCCATTTTGTTCAACGTAGTTGAAAGTTCTGGAAATTATATGTTTGAGCAGGACACTCCCCCCACAGTCTTCAGGGGCAAGGTTTATAAGCTATGCCCTAGGGGCAAAAACGGTTCTTATGGAAGGAGTGCTCGTATAAACTTCAGAGAGGACTCATTTGATTGAAAATTGAAAGTTCTAGTTCACCTTTTAAGTATCAAAATATATTGGAGGGTAAGCAGCCCCCCCCCCCAAATCATTTTTCTCAAATGCATCCAATAAAATTTTAAGATATCTATTTTGATAAAAATAGTTCAAAGATCATATAACAAAAATTACGGTGTCGTCACAACCCACCAGAGCCCAGAGGCAGGCATTGTAAGTTATGCCCTGGGGGCATATACGGGTCTTATGGAAGGGATGCTCGTATTAACTTCAAAGAGGGATAATTTGATTGGAAATTGAAAGCTCTAGTTCACTTTTTAGGAGTCAAAAGAGATTGGAGGGTACCTAGCCCCCCTCTCCACGCCCTTTTTTCCTCAGACCCATCCGATAAAACTTTAGAGATAGCTTTTTTTTAAATAGTTCGAAGACCATATAAAGAAAACTCAGGGGTCAGCACAGCCCCCCAGGGCCTGAGGGCAGGTGTTGTAAGTTATTCTTTGGGGGAATATATGACTCTTATTGAAGGGATGCTCGTGAAAAATCCAGAGATGGCTCATTTGATTGGAAATTAAAATTTCTAGTTTACTTTTTTAGAGTAAAAAGAGATTGGAGGGCAACTAGCCCCCCCCCCACACCTGTTTTCCCCCAAATGCATCCAATAAAAATTTTGAGATAACCATTAAGTTAAAAATTGCTCAAAAGTCAGATCACAAAAACTCAGATGTCGTCACAACCCCCAAGGGCCCGGGGGCAGGCGTTGTAAGTTATGCCCTGGGGCATATATTGTTTGCCTTCTTTTTCAAAACACATCTGAGGAAAATTTTGAGACAGAAATTTTGTTAAAAATAGTTCAAACGTCAGATAAGAAAAACTCTTGGTGTCAAAACAACCCCTCCCCACAGGGCACAGGGTAAGGCGTTCTAAGTTGTGCCCTAATGGCATGTATGGTTCTTATGAAAGGGATGCTCGTATAAACTTCATAGAGGGTTCATTTGGTTGGAAATTGGAAGATCTAGTTCACTTTTTAAGAGTCAAGAGAGTTAACCCCCCCCCCCGCTCTTTTTTCCCAAACCTGTCCGCTACAAATTTTGAGTTAGCCAGTGTTATGGAAATTCTTCAAAAATTAGATAACAAAACGCCCTCCAGACCCCAGGGGATAGGCGTTGTAGGTGTTGTCCTGGGGGCGCATATGGTTCATATAAAAGGGATGCACGAATAAACTTCAAAGGGGGCTCATTTGATTGGAAAATGAATGTTCTAGTTCAATTTTTAAGAGTCAAAAGATTCGCGAGGGCAACTAGCCCCCCCCCCATACAAACTCTTTTTCCCCAAGCCCCTCCGATAAAATTTTTATAATACCCATTTCATTAAAAATAGTTCAAAGGTCAGATAAGAAAAATTCCTGTGTCGAAGGAACACGCCAGGGCCCGGAGGCAGGCATTATGAGTGACACTCTAGGGGCATATATAGTTCTTATGGAAGGGATGCTCGTATAAACTTCGGAGAGGGCTCATTTGATGGGAAATTGAAAGTTCTTGTTCACTTTTTAAGAGTCAAAAGAGCCCCCCTGGAGGAGGGGGGCAATTATCCCCCCTCCTCCACGCCCTAAATGCATCAGATAAAAATTTTGAGATCGAAATTTTTTTTAAAATCGTTTAAAGTTCTGATAACAAAAAACTCCGGGGTCGACACAGCCCCCAGGGCCCGGGGGTAGGCCTTGTAAGTTATATCCTGGGGACATATATGGTTGTTACGGAAGGGATGCTCGTATAAACTTCCTAGAGGGCTTATTTCGTTGGAAATTTAAAGTTTTAATTTACTTTTTTAGGGTCAGAAGCGACCGGTATCCAGCTAGTCTCCCCCTATACACCATTTATTTTTTTCCCATAGGCACTTCATATAATAGAAGTCGCCATATAAAATTCAAAGAAGGCATATTTGAATCGAAATTGAGAGTTCTATTGCCCTTTTTAAGAGTCAAGAGTGATCAGAGAGCAACTGCCCCCCCCCCAATTTGAGGTAGCCATTTTGTTAAAAATAGTTCAAAGATCATATACAAAAACTCCTTTAGGTAAGATCATTTCGTTAAAAATAGTTCAAAGGTCAAGTAAAAAACTCCTGTGTCGACACAGCCCCCCCTCCAGGGCCAGGGCAGGCGTTGTAAGTATTGCTCTGGGAGCATATATTGTTCTTATGGAAAGTATGCTCGTATAAACTTCAGAGAGGTTTCATTTGAATGGAAATTAAAAGTTGTAGTCCATATTCTCAGAGTAAAAAACATCAGAGGGCAACTAACCCTTCCCGCCCTCCAAGCCTTTGGGTGTATTGGATGGACAAACCAATCTGATAAAAATTTCAGGTGATCATTTTATTAAAAATAGTTCAACCATCAGATATTAAAACTCCGGGGTCGACAAAACCCCCCCGGGCCCAGGGACAGGCGTTGTAAGTTATGCTCAGGGGATATATATGGTTCTTATAGAAGGGATACTCATATAAACTTCAGAGAGGGCTCATTTGATTGAAAATAGAAAGTTCTGCTTCACTTTTAAAGAGTCAAAACAGACCGAAGTTTAATCTAGTCCCCCATGCCCCTTTTCCCCAAATCCATCCGATACAAATTTTGAGATTGCCATTTTGTGAAAAATAGTTCAAACATCAGATAATAAAAAGTCCGAGGTTGACACAAACCCATTTTTTCCCTTTGATATTGTTACTTTGATATCAGTTTTGATACTTTGATGAATATTTGATTTTTTTTTAAGTTTGATTTTTAAAATAAAGAATTTTTAAGAACTTGAAATTTTTTTGCAATAAAAAACGAAAAAAAATAATTAAAATACTTTCCGAAAAATAAGTTTTTCAAAGAAAAGTAAAGGCCATTTTAAACTTAAGCTCAGCAGATACAAATAAATTTTAAAGTTCAAACTCAAAACGACCAGAAATTACTATTAAAGAATAAATAAAGCCCAAAACGAACAGAAATTAAATAAACAATCATAGCAAAAACATACAACAAGTAATAATCTAAATGAATAAATAGATCTTAAAGCGAGTAATGCTTAGATTGAATATGAAAATCAAGCTTAAAACGAAAAAAAAATATTTTCATATTGAAGTATAAATGAAACTTAAAACGAGCAGAAATTAAATAAACAATCAATGCAAACAATCATGCAATATATACTAATGTAACTTAACAAATAAATCTTAAAACGAGTGAAACTTAAATTGAATATGCAAATTAAGCTTGAAACGAACTAAAATCACTACAAACAAGAGTTTGGGTATGATCTCCTTCTCTTAATGTAAAATTCTAAACTCACCGTGTCATCGGCGCCTTAATGAAAACTAATTTGATTGCAAATATTTTCCGTTTTACTTGATATTTAGAGTATAAATTGTCGTCATCTTAGAATTTTCAAATGATGGGCTTTCAGAAACTAACATGCGAATATATCAAAAATTCAGTTTAATTTATTAGCTCTTTTTGTTAAAGACGAATTTAGTTTCCCTACAAACAAGTGATTGGATACTGCCTCCTTTCCTATTTGTAAATAAAAACCAAAATCCTATTGCGTCATTGGCGCTTACAGCATTGGAATACTCCAGTTCTTACAGCATTGAAAACAAAAATACAAATACAGTGAAATAAATTCTTGAAGTGATGGGTCTTTCAATAACTAATATCATTATACATCAAATATTCAATTTGATGTTGTTTATACTTTCCAAGATTGTTCAAGACCCGTATAGTTTTCAATAAAGCCCCAATGACGCAGTAGGTCTTAGACTTTTACAGTGAGAGAAGGAGGTCATACCCAAACTCTTGTTTGTGGTGATTTTTGTTCGTTTCGAGCTTGATTTGCATATTCAATTTAAGTCTCACTCGTTTTAAGATTGATTTATGAATTTATATTAATATCTATTGTATGTTTGTTTCCGTTGATTGTTTATTTAATTTCTGTTCGTTTTAAGTTTCATTTATACTTCAATAGTACAATATTTTTTTTCGTTTTAACCTTGATTTTCATATTCAAGCTAAGCATTACTTGCTTTAAGATCAATTTATTCATCTATATTATTACTTGCTGTATATTTTTGCTATGATTGTTTATTTAATTTCTGTTCGTTTTGGGTTTCATTTATTCTTTAATAGTAATTTCTGGTCGTTTTGAGTTTGAATTTTAAAAGGTATTTGTATCTGCTGAGGTTAAGTTTAAAATGGCCTTTACTTTTCTTTGAAAGACTTATTTTTCGGAATTTTTTTTTTTAATTAATATCATAAAAGGTTGGTGTTAAGCAAAGTATAATCATCTACTGAACAAGTACTGACAAAACCTATCCTCTCCACACAAAAAAAGTGACCCTTTGTTACACAATTTACACCACAGTTTATAGAATTAGCAGTATGATCTTACCCTATCTCACCTATTATAAAAACCCGGACCAAGGTGTGAGTGCTCCAGAGAAGGTTTTTGCAGGTAGAAACATAAGCGTCATTAGATCTTTTCACGGGCAGACAAGTCAGATTTCTCTTGGACACGAAACAAGTGGAAACCCGCTATTACGAATAATGCACTTTGTAACCATTTCTCATTGATTGACGAAAACAGACTAACCCGATAATGCAGAAAGAAGTGGGAGGAGCTTTTTGTTCGTACCGAGAATGAAGACCAGAAATGATCTGCGATAAACTTACTTGATAATTCTATAAACTGTGATTTACACAGACCCTTAGGTTATTTTTAAGACTCTTAGTTACACAATTCAATACAAATTTCCGGGTAACTCGTCGCCTGAATCACGCTCTATTGGCTGAGGCGATTTACTGGGATAATTTATTGGCTGGGAGCAAAGTACTTTGGCTCGGAGCGATTAAGTAGTACAACATTTGGCGTCTAGAGGCCCTGAGGTACGCGGGGTCACTTTTGGAGAGTTTTGTCAGCACTTGTTCAGTAGATGATTATACTTTGGTGTTAAGCACTGTATATAGATATAATATAGCATGATCATTCCCTAGCTCAACCGTAATACAAATCCGGACCGAGATGCAAGTGCTCCGGAGAACATTTAAATCACTATAAACATAAGCGGTATTTGATTTTTTTCACGGGTAGATAAGTCAGATTTTTCTTGAACGCGAAACTTGGCTTTAACATTGTACACTAACCCGCTAATGACAGGTTAAATGGGAGGAGCTGTTTGTACACGTCGAGGATGTAGTGCCAAAAATCACTGACACGTGATCTTACTGTTATATTACTTATATACAGTGGTGTTAAGTTACAAAATGTCAAAATATTTAGGCTAAAACATACACTAAAACCGGTTTGATAACTATTAGAAATATTTTTTACAGGATATTTTTTTGTAAGCTCATACAGTAGCTCTTTTCCTCCTTTTCTTTGACAGTGTCCCTTCTTCCTTTTTAAAAGATTAATCGGAAAAATCCGCAAAGATTATTAGCAAAGAGATTTTTAGCTAGATAGAAGAAAGAAGGGCTTTGCATAAGGAGTTCCACCGTGATAGAATCCTTAGGGAAAAAGGGTTCGCTGTTTACTAAGTCACAGGCTGCAGCCTAGGCTACGAAATTTGCACCTATTACTATAATCATGATTGCTGAGGAATTGGAATATTCAATCACCCAGCGTAGTAAGAAAAAGTAAAATGCAAGGCATTCTAAGAAATTGAGGGAAAGTAGTCGTTCGGGTTGGAAAACTTCGAATAGATGCTTTTCACCAAGTTTCAAGTTACCTGACCCTGAGTTACGACCTGAGTTACGACCCTGAGAAAACTATCCCGATTTTTGAAAAAGAGGCAATACCTCTATGGCACAAGTGATATTGAAGAAACATCAGAGGACCCTGTTCAAAAAGGTTTGCAGCTGTCATCAACAAAATTAGGAATTCCAAAAGGAAGATCAGAAATGCTTTTTTTTTTTTTCAGAGGTTATTGTACCGAACCAATGGCCCTAGAAAATCGGGAGACAGCTCAACCCAACAGAGATTAAAAGTTATAGTGCTTTTTTTAAATAGCTAAAAAGAATATGCCACAGCAACGTAGCGCTTTTTGCCACTTTGTGGCACTGAACTATGGTTTTGACCCAGACAAAACAACCGTTGTTATTGACTGAAAATTATGAGATAGCCAAGTCCTAAGGACTCACGTAGTCCATATAAAGTAAACGGGTAATATAGACACTTCTTCTGAAGCTTTATTTAACCAAGTTGATTCACTTGATATTTGGTGAAATTGTATACAGTGATGCATACTTTTGCTTCAGCTATTATGGAGGAGGGCTTTTGGGTCATTTTTCAGGTGGGGGGGGGGTGCTGATGCCTCAAAAAGTAAATTTTTACATCCTAATTTTCTTACTTTCCTTCAATATTAAGGTGAAGATAGAAGATGATTTGGGAGGGAGAAGGTATAAATTAATCTCCGTTAATTTCATTTTAACTTGAAAATTGGTGATGTGGGCTGATACCTCCCTTATTATTAAAAAAAATGTTTTCTTTGTAACATGTAAGGTTACATTCATCTTCATATTGCCACACAAGATATGGAGATGGAGTGACATCTTGAGTATTGTCAAGGATTTTCCCGTGAGAGGGGGGAAGGGCAAGTGTTACCAGGAGGTTTTATTTACCGACGTTTAATTGAAAACATTGGATTTTGAGTTTTTTTTTTTTATTGCACCTATAAGATTTATGTGTCAACGGACCGCTAATGAGGTGAGATTCCCGGTTACAAGTAATCAAAAGTTTAAAACAAAAATTTTGGTAGCAAAATACAATTAAAAAATCGACATTTAACAATAATTCTACAGATATAAAATTCGTTAAGTTTAAAGCCACCCAACACAATTTATCCGAGCTTATATTCTAGCATTCATTTTTTTTTCAAACACATGTTATCGCTTTAGTCCCTTGTCGAATAAAATAAAATAAGAGCCAGAGAAATTGTGTTACTCCTCAGATAAATTTTAATGCTACCAATCTAGGACGATACCAATCAATTTACGAGTATTGATATATTACATTTTGACAGCAGACAGTGGGGGTTTGCGAGGGTGGTGGCCCCCATCATATCTAAACAGACAAAAATACAATTTTTTCCACTAAAAGTAAGGAATGTCATTAAAACTTACAAATAACTAAAATTAAAGTGTATATGAAAGAGGCTGCCCCCTCCTCAACCCCCATTCTTTGCGCTAAAGTTCTATTCAGAAGGCCTTGAGAAACTAACTTTCCACTGAATCTCGGAATAGTTGTAAAGCGCTACTAAACCTTAGGATAAAAGTGGGAGACTGAGGAAGGATAACCACCCTCATATACGGAATAATTTCTGTTCGTTTTAAGTTTTAACGTCGCCCTTTCATTTTGAAAACACTTTTTTTCAGGTTCAATAGGGAAACAAACGTTATTTCAACAGTATCAACAAAAAATTAAAGTAGAGTGCGTTGACCAAAACCTTACACTTAGATAAATAACTGACAGTTGTCTGAATTAGTATACCCCTTCTGAAGCTCACAGATTTTGAACAGGCATTTGACTCAGCTGATACAAAAGCTCTAATGAAGACTCTACTTTGATATTGTGTGCCCGGTAAGTAAATTAAGGTAAACTCTGGTATGGACAAGAATAATTATGTTGCTGTTCAGTTAAAATATAAGATTAATTGTTGATTTCATGTAAAAACAGGACTTAAGCAGGGCTATTGTGCTTTATCCTCGTTTATATAAATCAGTTTTATTTGGTTTGTACTAAGAACACAGGAAATGTTATGCGAGATTTTATCATTAGTTGAAAAGCTAGTATTCTAAACTTAGATGGTGTAAATCAGTATGAAGAATGCACCTAAAGCTAGGTACCTAGAAAATAGACAAAGTGAACAGCTCCGCTCGCCTCAGTTAGGTTACGTCACGTTTTATGGATGAAGGATTATACACCAAATACCGGGATCGTTGGCAGGGTAGTGTCCAGATTTTTTTTTTATAAGAGAGAGAGGAGGTAATCTACAAAAGAATTTTTTCGGGAGAGGGGGGAGGCTGCAAAAGGATTTTTCGGGATGGAGGTAAGGTTACAAAAACTTAAAAAAACATCGAAATTTGTTTACATTCATTTTGTTAGGTTTTTACGAGTCGGACAAACATTTTTTTAGGGGGGGAGGGTTCAAAATTTGTAGCCCTCCCCCTGGATACGGTCTTGATCGTTGGCAATACAGCTGGAGCCAAACAAAATGCAGGAAGTCCTCTAATGAGCCATGGTCATAAGAAAAGATGTAAAGGGAGTACAAACCCAGGGGATAGAGTAAAAAATAAAGCTCTGGCCGGGGAAGGTGGGAAAAGGAGCAGGCACAAATCTAAGGGCTTTGGCTTATTTGGACATACGATGAACAGTCCTTAGTAGTAGCAGTTAGGTGGTACTTAAACTGAGGCAATTAGTGTGTCTAGTATATATTTTCTATGAGGAATTTTTATTTAGCGGGGTGCTAATTTTTCAGTTCCTGATTTTCTAAGCATTAGATAATCTCTTGCTTTGGTAAAAAAAAAAGAAAAAAAAAATAGGCGAGAATTCCCAGGATGTCGTTTTCTTACTCAGTATAAGAGAGGCTTACTGAAATAGAAACTAAGAAGTTCAACAAAATGTAACGATAATGCTGGATTTTTGTTTATCAAGCACACAAGCTTACTATAAATTTCATTTGAAAAAAAATTATTGTTTTCCTTTTTACGTTACGTGAAAGAGACCATTTTAAGCGAGCATTTTTGTTTTTTTCTTCTTTTGATTTTATTTAGGAACCATTAAACCGCTATATCACGTTAAAGAAGAATCATGTGCTCAACAATAAAAGATTCCGGCTACAATTCCAAAGTGTCCTCCGCTCGCTTGCCGCGTGTTTACTCATCACCGGGGGCTCAACCCCCGTCCTTTGTTATCACGATTGCAATCGATTTAGACTCCTTTGAAAAGGAAAGGATACATTAACATACAACTCACCCTAGCTTGGCATCCCCCGACTTAGATTACATTTTTCAGTCATCTAATGTCTAATTCTATGACTAAGAGTTAGCAGATGTAAATGTTAGCCCAATAAGTTTTTTATTCGTGTTGATAAATGAAGGAGACAGAGCTCATTTAAAAAATTGAAATAATCAATCATAACCATTAGAGATTTTTGTCTATATACACGAATACAGAATAAACTAATTGCTTTTAGTGGCACCAATGATGGGGGGGGGGGGTATTTAACCTCTCTTCGCATTGATTTTTATCTACTTTCGTAGATTAAGGCGCTATCTATTCTTTCCTTTTACGCTTCCAAAAAAATTACATACTACCTTTTTGGCATATTCTGTCCTGTTTTAGGAAAGGCCCTCACCTGTTGATATAAATAATAATTACTTGAACCAAACTTTCCAGAAATTCCCTTTGATCGGTAAAACTGACTGGAGAAGGCAACCAATTTGCGCACTTCACCCTTATTACTGTTGTCTGCCAACTACTCATGGACACAAAATAAAGTGGCTCCATAAAACAAACAAAAACTTGGACTGCATCAAGGATCAATCTTGGACTTTTTTTAGGGGGCGGGGGCTAAATAGGCTGATCCGATAAACTTGCGTTAGGAGCAAGTTTAGTTAACGTAAAATTGGGTTAATTAAGTAAATTACACTACTTTAGACTACGTTATGAGGGGTGCCCCTCGCCCTCCTGGATCCACCACTGGACTGCATTTAGTCTCAATGGTGTAAAATCTGTAGCACATAGACGGCACAAAGTATACTTTATTCCATTCATGGTAGAGGTTGCATGGTTGTCGCGAGTGAATCTTTGTCTATGGTGAAAAATGAGTGTTTATGAATAAACTGTGTGGCAAGAGAACGTTTACAGCTCACATCTTTTAAAAACTGTTTTCTGGATCTATCTTGACAATATTTTATTGTACATTAAAAGAAATTTCTGAGCATTTCATTTTTAATTCAGAAAACCCTACAAAATGGTATCAGTTCCAAAACTTGGTCGGTGAAATTTAACCGCAAATTTACATTTCCCCATCTTTAAATTAAAAACAGTCGCTTTCTAGCAAGATAACAATAATATGGCTTATTTTTCCTTTTATTCTCTGAGGGATAACAGCCAAATGTGTAAGAAATTGTTTAGGGAAGTATTTGAAAAAAAAATTCTACTTTTTCAGTTTCTATATTTCTTATATTCTCAGACTAACAACACTAGGACAAAGTGCCATACGACATAAAAATGGCAGTTTTGGATTATTCTTTTCAACAAGATTAGAAAGCCTACTCCGTCCTAGCCAAGTGGTTGACACGCTACACCTGTATTCTTATGTCGATCAGGGCCCCTTTGAGTCCTAGTGTCGCTGATTATTTGGTTTGGAATAGAGGTCAACGGCGTGACTCTATAAGCTCAAACAGAGTTGACTAAGTTCTAAATGGGTGCCTGGATAAATGTGGAGGAAAGAGACAGAAACCGTCGGACAATTTGCCCAATCCGTGTATAACATTTTCGGCCGAAGGCAGAAAATCAGAGGATTGGTACGTACGCTACACGCACCATCGCTCTGTATGCGAATTTTTTTTCCTTTTTTAAAGTTTAGCAGCCTATTGGATGGCCTTATTTTGTAATTAAACCAAAAACTATTTTGGGCGTCTGCTTATTATTTCCCAGAATCCATTATGCTAGAAAAAAGTGCCGTTCTGTTTCAAAATAACCGTTTCTTAGACATTCCTGAAATGCGCGGGGCTTACCGGAGTGCAAAAGCTAAATAGGCCCTATTTTAAGGATTCTTGTTATGAAGATTTTTTTGATATGTATGAAGTCCATAGAAGAGATGAAAGTAACTTTATATAGACTTAACAAATTGTACCAGATAGAACATTTCAACAAACAACGAACATCGCTTTATCTTGCATATTTCTTGGATTGGACAAATGTGACTCAGTTTTAAATTGAGTTTTTTTTGTTATTCTCTAGATTAGCTGTGAATGAGTGTGTTGTTCATTTGTTTTGTAAATTGTTTAAAAAACAAATTTGTTTTCAAATGTTTTTTGCCTTTTTGTTTTGTTTTTATTCCTTTTAAGTCCACACTATTATTGCTATTTTAATTTCACATTATTGCTGTTTAATCTGTATTATTACTGTTTTCATTTTTTTTCCCTTCATAAGCATTAATCACATTATCTGCGAAACATCCACGGCATGTTTTCTTTTGTGCATTCCACTAATATTAGCCAGATTATCTGAACTGCTGCTAAATGGCAAATCCTTAATAGATATTGGTAAAACTCTGAACTCCATTTTATTTTCCTCTTGCTATGTGCAGGGTCCAACATTACTGTATCGGTCAAACCTATACCTACCTGTCCCAGTACCTTGGGTTTCCTCCAATGTCGTGTTTTTCCCACCGTTTACGGTATTATCACTAAGCTTCTATCCAAGCTGTTACTGCGTGCCCTGTGGGTAATTCTGAGTGAAGACTAGCCAACAATTTAGCCTCTACTTGGTTCAACTGGTATCGTAGTAAACTGACGAAAAAATCGGATTAGACGGGGGTTTCATTTTTTCCAGAAAAGCTATCGCACAAGAGATGAAAAACAAAAACAATTATGACCATGCTTGCACATAAAGAAGAGAATGCAGAAACTCCCCTCCTCGTATCGATCTGACAGACGCAGACACACAATCAATAATATATTCTTAAGGATGAAAGGGATTGACTTCTTGAAAGGGGCTGAAATTTTTGGAGTCACAAGTTTACAAAAATGGACAAAAAATGGCTGGTAGGTATAAGTGGTAGGTGTAGGAAACTATAGGAATAATTCCAAAACCTCAAATCGAATACGCGTCCAAAAGTCAGCCGTGTTTGTTGGCCTGGAGAAAGCATACCACAGAAAAACTTCAACAATTTTTCCGAAAACTAGGACTTTTTGACATTTAATATGCTTTGCAACAAAATAACTACTATAACCTGAAAGTTTTGACAGTGTCCATTATTTAAGATAGAATATGCAGGTTGATGGAATATATTTTTGGAATTTGAGAAAGGAAGAATCTATTATTATTATTTCTTCTAATTTGTCCATTTTGAAGTTGAATTTTTATAGCAGTTTGAATTTATTTTTAAGACCCAAACCACGTAGGTGCGTTGGATCTGCCAAATAAGTTACTTTTGTTATTTGACAAATAAACCTGTCCTTCCTTAGCTATTATTAAATTTTAAATTTGTTGAACAAGGAGAATTTAAAGATTGTATTTGCGCGTTATTTTGCAAAATCTTAAAAGGGTTAAATGTCAGATGATGGTATCAGAAATCGTAATTGGTTTTCGCTTTTGAAATATTCAAGTACATGAACTAGAATAGAGAGGAATGGGGAATTTGACTATTGAAAACATTTTGTAGATAATGGATTTATGACTCCGAAGAGGGTGTGAAATTTGGGAAGAAGTAATTTAATGTTTTAAAGGTATCTAATGAAAGCAAAACCTGGCTTTTTTTTCTTATTCAATTGAACGTAAGAACAAGGCTATGGCAATAGCTAGATAATTATTCTAATACAATGATATAGTGAAAAAAAAACCTTAAAAACGCTGTCATGTCTAACCTTGCATTGTGTTCTTTTGGTTTTCAAAAAAAAGTATTTTACAAACAAGATAAATACACAGAGGCAACTACATGTGAAAATCTGGGATGACAAAGTCCTCCACCTTCGAATCATTTTACCAAGCCCTATTAGTCAGTCTTTATTGGCTTAGGAAAACAATTATTTTGATGTGCAGCTTCATTAATTTTGGAAACTCCAGTTTTGATTTTGGTTGGAATAAAATTAAAAAAAAAGTGTTCCATTAAAAGTAATTAACATGACTGGCCTGACTGAATAGATGTGAACAGTGAATGAAGAGATGAGACCTAAAACAAACAGAAACTGCAGCAAATAAGAAAACTAAAACTAAAAAATGTCCTAGTTAACAGAAATAACCGGCAATAAGGGTACCATCCCTCTGATCTCCCAAAAGGCTAGAGTATCCTTTAGACTCTAGAGAAAACTAAACACATTGCTTAATTTGAAAATTATGTTTATACAGCAGATTTTCAACATATATTTCAAGGGATTTATAAGGAAGAAAACAGTGAGAGTAAAAAGGGCCTTTTGAAAACAGTAAACCTTCATTATATCTTTTTAATTACCACTAATGCTTATATCGAAAAATTCTTAGCACAAATAAATGTGGTGTTACCGCCCTCCAGATTTCTCAATAGGCAATAGTACATTTTACCGTTTATTGCAAACCAAATAAATACTTTAAACTAAAAATTTATTTTCTGATTGATTTGCTTTAAGTTAAAAAGAATAAATTTAAAAGGAAGAAACCATTGACGAAAATTCATCATAGATAGGACCAGTGAAACTAAATTGATTGTTGTCAATATGAAAGTTTGAAACTCAAACTGAAAGTTCAGTTTCAGTTTTCAAACTGAAAGTTTGAGTAGTAATTAGTTATAAATATTGTTATAAAAACAGAAAACTGTATAAGAAATATATTTTCTTTTCATTATAATGTAAATGACACACTAAAATTTACGGGAGGGGACGCTAGGTGATTGTAGAACTCACTCTTGTCTGCGGTGGGTAGATGGATGGCAAACTTATAGGCTACTCTTGTTTGTGGTAATTTTTGTTTTAATTTTAGTTATTGCTTTCTTATACATGGTAATTTCTGTTTGCTTTAGATTTTATTTCTTCACTCGTAGTATTTTTTTTTTTACTAGTTTTAAGCTTAAACATTGCTATTTACTTTTTATAGAGCCAAATTTTGTTTTTACTGTATTTGTTTCAATTTTTTATTGACATAGTTTTGTGTGAGTTAAGTGTAGTATTATTGGCTAATCAGTTTTATTGATAATTAGTTTATATAGATTAATAATAAAAAAAGAAGTGATAGAATTTGTTACAATAGGAGTGGCTGCATTATGATTCTTGATATCTTTACCCAAATTAGTAATCAACAATCACGGAAATCATTGAATACCAGCTTCGAGAAATATCAGACACTATAAATAATGCATTTTTCATTTCAGTCAATACCTGTGAAGTATGTTTTCTATTTAATAAGTTTTGATTTTGGACTTTTATTTTGCAATCTGGTGGAAAAAAAATTCACCTGTGAAAAACCTACTTAATTTTTTTTTATTTTTGAATTTTACCCTTGGTCTTAACCATTTTTATTAATTGAATTAATGATACTTGTCGGTTATTGGAAATACATTCAAGAATTACGCTTAGGTTAAATCTCAGAAACCGGTTTCATAGCTACGGAAACAAGTGATGGATGATACAATGCATTGGACTTATATAATTGGGGCTATATATTTTCACATTAGGGGTGGTGGTTATGTTACGTTACGTTGGGTTAGGTTTCCATAATTATGTTTCTAAAATATTATTTTATCATCGTGTTTTGTTATTTTCCATTAGGATTAACCTAACTTCACTTTTTGGGTGTGTTTCCAATAATCGACAAGTACCGAATTTATTAGCACAGTAACCTAGTTTATCCCTGAATAGTTGAGATTCAAAGTAGGTACACCGAGCCTGTGTAAACTTACATATTGGGTGATAGGAAGAGTTGGAGGAGACACCGATGTCAATTTGCGCCATTTAATCATCCACATTGAATAACCCTTGCATAGCTCTGATTTCGACAGGGTGTAAGGTCGAAATTTTTTTAAAATCTTTTCCAACAAGACACATTTTTCAAAGAAAAGTAAAGAGCTACATTCAAGCGAAGACAAGTAGAAATAAAGGTAAATAATATTTCAATCGTATATTTCGATTATTTTTGTATATTCAATATCACTATCAATATTTAAATGAAATCAAAAACGATCAGAAATTACAATGAACAACGTAATCGAACCTAATCAAACGGAATCAAATAGGAAGGTAAAACTCTCTTAGGTTTAGACTGTATGCACGACTTAAGTGTCCTAGATAAAATGGTTATCAAAATGAATGAAAGTTTTATATGATTTTTAGAATTCCATGGTGCGAAAATAAGTTTGAACACCAATGTTAAGAAGACTAAGTCGCTTAGACTAGGAATAAATGAGGTTGAAGAGGCGGTGTTTGGTCAAAGGAGATTGATTAAGTAGATAGCTTTACTTACCTGGGTAGCATTGTAGTAAATATAGTGGATGCACTGAGGAAGTCAAAAGTAGAATAGCTAACTGAACTAAGATTAGAATTATTGGAAACCAAGGTAGGCTAATGACAGCGGTCAAATATGTCTCTGAAACATGGACACATCAAAAAATTGAAGCAGAAAGGCTGTATGTCTTTTCAACAAGAATTGTCCAAGGATAAGCTTAGATGATCGTTTTACTAACCAAACATTATCAAGCAACAGGATGTACGGAAAATTTGGTTTGGCCCCTCTTTCAAGGGCTACAATGAAAGGAAGGTTATGTTGGCTAAGGCATGCTTATGGATAGGGTGACATCAGAGTAGCATCCAGGATTTTTGTCGGCGGGGGGGGGAGGGTGCATACAAAAAAACTAAAATGCGTAAAAAAAATTTGTTTATATGAATTTTCGTTACCGTTTTACGAGTCGGAAAATTACTTCAGGGGGGCTTCGAACCTCATAGCCCCGCCCCTGGATACTGTATTGGGTGACCTATTGTCAAAGATTTCGCTTGCTGCTCATCCTTCCGTAATAAAACGGAAAGCAGGTTTTCCCCGAATGGACTGGGAAGTGGTTTTAAGAATAGATTTAACCAAAAATTAGAACTTCATGGGGTAAAGACAAGGTCTTTAAAAAAATCGGGCGGAAAAGAGTTACGTTCAGCTGTATTGGCCTCATGGGTACTGCAGTGAGTTATTAGTTGCAGTAGTAGGAGTGTTAATGCTAATAGTAGTAGTAGAGTAGTAGTAGTAGTAGTATTAGTATTGGAAGTAGTAGTAGTAGCGATAGTAGTACTAGTTGAAGCAGTAGTGATAAAATACCGCTATTGTCACTAAAAAAAGTTCAATACTTCGGCAACGAATGTACTCATTTAGGTGTATTTCCTTTTCAAATTCAGTTTTTTTTTTCAAATATTTTGACCATCAAATATATTAATCGACTGCATTTGCCACGTTCTAACATGCTTTCAGTAGAACGGAGTTAAGCCTTAGATATAAAAGTAGGGTACTGGTGCGATAAACGTACTCTTTTATATGCTAATGAGAGACCAAACCTTCCCAGACTGGTTTTTTCCAAGATGCCGCTATGTGTAAATGGAATACAAAGAGTAGTTTTCATTGCGTTTACGATATTTAAACTGTTTTTTTTTGGGGGGGGGGGTGTTAGGGAGGGGGTACCTAGGTTAGGTATTTAATATATGGTATACTTTACCCCTCACCCCTAAGTTGCAATTATATAGCCCAAATTTGTATATAAACAATTATATATTCATCCTATTTTATTTTATTTCATTAGCATTAACCAAACTTGACTTTTTAGAAGTGTCCGTATAATGCACCAGTACCTAAAATAGGGCGAGAGTTAGCTTTCCTCATCTCTAGGATAATTCCTGTATGCTTGTTAGTACTAACGTCATACTCTTCTTTCTTCCTCTGTTTTGGATTGTTTATAAAAAGTAAATAATTGACTGCAAAAGAATATGAAAAAGAACAAAACGTACTTTTACATTTGAGTCGTATCTTTGTAACCTGGTATTTCTGTATTAGGCTTTTCGAGACATTTAACCGAGTAGTGATTTCATAAGTTTTAAACTGGTGACATTTTACCCTATTTTGGCAAAAACAGTAGTCTGTCAAAGTGCGACCTTTGTTTTTATGTACACAGCTTTCGTTAATTTCCTATGACCATTGGTTTGGTGATCTCGCCGTTGACAAAAAATAGTCCTACGTACTCTATTTCAGAGACTGGGTCTTAAATGGAAAAAAAACTTCTGACTACAGTGTTCTAATTTTTCAAGGGCAAGGGCACTCAGCCAATCTTGATCTTGGGTTGATATTCCCCTATAGCTTCACCCCTATCAGCTGGTCTAATTATGTGAACTGACTTTTCCATCTTTTACTAAAAACATTTAGCCTACTCAGCTAGAGGGGAGCTACCCCCCCCCCCTTGGAGCCCAATCTTGATGCCTAACTTGGCTAAAACCTTTCAAAGAGTTTCAGGCGCAAATGACCGCCCGTCCACCTTCAAATTGATCATAAAGACCTCTTAAGAAAATTTTGAAGTTTGAGAAGCTTTTAAGTCTTTGCATGTGATGATCCTTCATTTAAAATATTATATATATATATATATATATATATATATATATATATATATATATATATATATATATATATATATATATATATATATATATATATATATATATATATATATATATATATATATATATATATATATATATATATATATATATATATATATATATATATACAGGGACAGAATAAGCCACTCAAAGGCAGTATGTCATAAAAACCTATAAGGTGTTAAGCAAGTGTTTTTGATAACTGTAAACAGATTAATTATCTCTAAATTTTCAATTTGTAGTATTTTGACAGTGTTAATGCTGGTTTAATGAGATTAAAGCTGAAAAAGATATATAGAGGATTGAATCTTCTCTCCCATAATTCTTAGCCATATTCAATCTGATGCTGTAATTTATTAATATCGTGCCACGTTTTGGGAATATATTCCTATTTATTTAAGATTACCCAATATTTCCTGCGCTAATAACTTTCGGTAAGTAATTTGTTGAAGCTAATTTCCCAAAATCAAACGAGAATGACAGTGAAAACTGAAAAACAAGCCATATAGTACAATAAAGGCAAATGTATACTAAAGAAAACTAGCCCCTTTTTGTGCATGCTTGAATTATGAAGGCTTATCTCAGTTTTGACAAACTTTCTGAAGAAACTAAATCTCAGCTGGGGGGGGGGGCAAACTGGGTATTTGGAGGCAGTTTCCCCCTCCCTGTTCCATAGAAAATTACGTCCCTGTCTGTATGTATTATTTTCAAGGTTTTAATTTTTAGGATTTATTTACCTCTCTTTACCATGAATGGTTGACGAGCAGCATAGGGAATTTTTGTAAACCAATTTTTCGCTATTTCGTCTCCTATGGTCATATAGGTAGGGCTAAGACTCTATCTTTTTTATCGACAAGCCAAAACAAAGCGGAAACTTCGTTTTGTTAAACAAACCTCTTTTAAAGAATATCAATAAAAAATTTCTTGTGTTTAATATAATGGTCTAATCTTGACTAATCTGACACTGCATGAAACAAAGAAAGCATTCGCTCTTCTCTAACTATGGAGTAGCACACTCCGAGGCTGCAAAGATAGTTATTAACACCATGGAGGCCTTGCTGATTATAGGCTGTTGAGGATCATTTGACGCAATAAGTGACAGTGGGGTGTCACAAAGTTGCGGTTGATCTTGCTGTGTCAATAGATGTTTACTTCTCAAATTCAATCCTTTGCGCTGTAAATCCATGGGTATTATACTTTGTAGGCAGATGTCTTGCCCCCACCCAGGTGTATCTTTCGTATCGGAAGTATAGCTATTTAAACTTGAATGACCTCGTAGTCTTGACTCAAGCAGAAGAAATTGCTGATTACATGGTTTCCCTTCGAAGCAGCCTTCAAGAGCATTAATGCTTGTAGTATCAAAAGAGGGTACGAGGAAATGCTTCTTTGCTGTGTCCAGATAGGTGGATGATGGCATTGTAGTCTTTTATACTGAAAACCCCCGCCAATATCTTAGGTTCCCAGAATGAAGTAAAATTTTAAGAGAAACCAACAGGATTAGGTAAATGCAGAAAATAATGAGAATGGCTGATATTTCAGAATATTATAGGTTGTCAATATTACAACTACTCAAATTTTAACTTTTATTTTGTTATAATTGATTACAGAATATTATCTGCGGTTTCCCTTAATATTTTTCTTGATGTTTCTTTCTTGATTCCTCTTGATATTTCTCAAATTTTCTCTTGAAAGCCTCGAAAGCCTAAGCCCGCTCGCATGGGCTATAGGCCCAAGCTGCCAGCTATAACATTTGATTCACGCGGGGGGAGGTATTAAAAGTTCATATAGCCTGACTCCTAGGAATCAATACCCAGGGCTTCTGACTCGAAAGAGGCTTGATATATCTACATGGACAGACATGGTTAGGGAGAAGCCGGGTCAAAAGCCTGAAAAAGCATAACTAAACTAATCTTAAACAACAATATTGACAACTACTTAAAAATTTTATCTTGAGTAACAATTCATGCCAATCTGATATTTCTTCAAATCTAGAATTCCAATAACCAATTAAAAAAATAATAATTTAAGATTTTTTAGTCATGTTACTTATCAAATGTTTGCAATGGACTCTTCAGATCTTGTTTTCTTAGTTTAATTGTTTTTGAGCTTGAATTGATGATCCTGACTATGCTTTTGAATGGCGTTTAGCTTATACTATTGTCTACTATGTTTCCTTGAAAATAAAAGGACAAAAAAGAAGGACCGTCGTAATTATGAAATTAGTATCAGTTGCTAAATCAGTTCATCAATCTCAATGAGTGACCAAAACCTGATTGAAGATCAATAAGCATCTAATCCTTGTGACCACACTTGAAAATTATCTTATAGTTTGTGCGGTTTTAGAGATTATCAAATATAGAGCATGGCGTCAAAACTTTCACCAGGATTGATGAAGCGGAACTCAATTGCTGAAATTTCCTATTAAGTTGTTGGTCTTCACTTCAAAGGCGATGAAGCTTAGAAAAATTGATTATAGGCGCGTGCCACTGTACGTTCGTTATCAGTCAAGTGCAAATACAACTTCCAGACATTTGTAAGGTTGTTTGTTAGCATAACCTTGCGCAACAGACCATAGGTTACGCAATGGGATTAGCATTTAGTTTATGACGGAAGTGAACTGTTTCATTATTTTCAACTTTGTTTTGCTTCTACTGCCTATGGTTTTTACTAAGCATGCCCAACATCAGTAAAAATTGACATTAAAAGTATTCTGTTAAAACAATAGAAGCTATTGTGTATATAAGAGACGCTGTCCCAGCTTCACCCCGCGCTCTTTACGTTAAAGTTTGACTTTTTGTCCTAATTTTTAAGAACAAGGGCTCCAACACAAGAAACGTTGATTCAAAACAAAAAAGTTTTCACAAGTGGTATAAAACTTTGTTAAAAAGAGAGGAGGTTGAGTAAGGGGCAGCCCCCCTCATATACGACATAATTTCTGCTCGTTTTAAGTTTTTATGTCACTTTACTTTCATTTGAAAAAACTTTTTAATTTATAGTATAGAGCGATAAAAATCGACATTTTCTATAAAGTAGTTTTTTACAGCTAAGTAAATAGCTACATTAAATCAAACACTAGCAGAAATAAATTCAAATGATAATTCAAGTGTAAAATAAACATAAATAAGTATATAGAAATAAATAAAATCCAACACGATAAGTCAAACTTATCGGGAACGGAAACTACCACAAACAGTAGTAGGCAAACACCGCTTAAGCCTCCTAAAGACCAAAACATTATTTGTTCTTTGCTGAAAACATTTTGTTTCAAGTTGTATATTTGTTTGTCATAACAACAACAAAAAAAGGAATGAAAATCACCATAATTAACAGGATCAGAGGCAACGCTGTAGCGTTGCCTATAGTAAAGGCCATACGGCTCCAATGTTTTATTATTTATTATTATTTATTTTTTTCCCCAGAGGCACTTCATATGGAATGGGTCGTTGTAGAAACTTCAAAGGGGGATCATGTGATTGAAAACCGAGAGTTCTAGTGCCCTTTTTAATAGTCGAAAATGATTGGAAGGCAGCTAGCCCCCCCCCCCCCACGCCCACCATTCCCCCAAAAACATCCAATCAAAATTTTGAGATAGCCATTTTGTTCAGCGTAGTTGATTTCCAGATAGAAAACGTATTTTTGAGGAGGATAATCCCCCACAACCCTCAGGGCAAGGGTTTTAAGTTATGCCCTGGGGGCATATAAGGTTTGTATAGGCGTTGTCGTAGAAACTTCAAAACAGCCTCATTCGATTGGAAATTAAAAGGCTAGTGCCCTTTTCAATAGTCGAAAGTGATTGGAGTGTAACTAGCCCCCTCCCCCCACGCCCATCATTCCACCAAACACATCCAATTAAAATATTGAGTTAGCCATTTTGTTCAGCGTAGTTAATTTCCACATAGAAAACGTATTTTTGAGGAGGAAATTCCCCCACAACCCTCAGGGCAAGGGTTTTAAGTTATGCCCTGGGGGCATATAAGGTTTTTATAGAAGGCGTTGTCGTAGAAACTTCAAAACAGGCTCATTCGATTGGAAATTAAAGGGTTAGTGCCCTTTTTAATAGTCGAAAGTGATTGGAGGGCAACTAGCCCCCCCCCCCACGCCCATCAGTTCCTCAAACACATCCAATCAAAATTTTAATATAGCCATTTTGTTCAGCGTAGTTGATTTCCAGACAGAAAATATGTTTTTGAGGAGGACACTCCCCCAGAGCCTTCAGGGCAAGGGTTTTAAAATATGGCCTGGGGGCAATAAGGTTTTTATAGAAGGCGCTGTCGTAGAAACTTCAAAAAAGGCTCATTCGATTGGAAATTCAAAGGGATAGTGCCCTTTTTAATAGTGGAAAGTGATTGGAGGGCAACTAGCCCCTCCCCACGCCCATTATTCCCCCAACCACATCCAATTAAAATTTTGAGATCGCCATTTTGTTCAGCGTAGTGGATTTTCAGATAGAAAACATGTTTTTGAGGAGGACACTCCCCCAAGACCTTCAGGGTCAGGGTTTCAAGTTATGCCCTGGGGGAATATAAGGTTTTTATAGAAGGCATTGTCATAGAAACTTCAAAAAAGGCTAATTCGATTGGAAATTCAAAGGGATAGTGCCCTTTTTAATAGTCAAAAGTGATTGGAGGGCAACTAGGCCCCCCTACGCCCATCATTCCCCCAAATACATCCAATAAAAATTTTGAGATAGCCATTTTTGTTCAGCGTAGTTGATTTCCAGATTGAAAATATATTTTTGAGGAGGACACTCCCCCACAACCCTCAGGGCAAGGGTTTTAAGTTATGCCCTGGGGGCATATAGGGTTTTTATAGAAGGCGTTGCCGTAGAAACTTCAAAACAGGCTCAATAGATTGGAAATTAAAAGACTAGTGTTCTTTTTAATAGTCGAAAGTGATTGGAGGACAACTAGCCCCCCCACGCCTCTAATTTCCCTAAACCCAACCAAACAAAGTTTGTAGATAGCCATGTTGTTCAGGAGAGCTGATTTGCCGATAGAAAATATGTTTTTGAGGAGGACACTCCCCCAAAACCCTCAGGGCAAGGGTTTTAAGTATGCCTTGGGGGCATATAAGGTTTTTATAGAAGGCGTTATCGTAGAAACTTCAAAACAGGCACATTCAATTGGAAATTCAAAGGGCTAGTGTCCTTTTTAATAGTCAAAAGTGATTGGAGGCCAACTAGCCCCCCCCCTCCCACACCTATCATTCCCCCAAACACATCCAATCAAAATTTTGAGATAACCATATTGTTCAGCATAGTTGATTTCCAGATAGAAAATATGTTTTTGAGGAGGACAATCACCCACAACCCTCAGGGCAAGGGTTTTAAGTTATGCCCTGGGGGCATATAATGTTTTTATAGAAGGCGGTGT